>NC_041234.1:3766839-3770033 GCF_002837175.3 Physeter macrocephalus | reverse complement strand
ACAGGCTCCGGACGCGCAGGCTCAGTGGCCACGGCTCACGGGGCCAGCCGCTCCGCGGCATGTGGGATCTTCCCGGACCGGGGCACGAACCCGTGTCCCCTGCATCGGCAGGCGGACTCTGAGCCACTGCGCCACCAGGGAAGCCCTCCTGCATTTATTGTTTGTAGATTTTTTTGATGATGGCGTTCTGACTGGTGTGAGGTGATACCTCATTGTAGTTTTGATTTGCATTTCTCTAATGATTAGTGATGTTGAGCATCCTTTCATGTGTTTGTTGGCAATCTGTATACCTTATTTGGAGAAATGTCTGTTTAGGTTTTCTGCCCATTTTTGGATTGGGTTGTTTGTTTGTTTTTATTGTGAGCTGCATGAGCTGCTTGTAAATTTTGGAGATTAATCCTTTGTCATTTGCTTCATTTGCAAATATTTTCTCCCATTCTGAGGGTTGTCCTTTTGTCTTGTTTATGGCTTCCTTTGCTATGCAAAAGCTTTTAAGTTTCATTAGGTCCCATTTGTTTACTTTTTAAAAATTTCCATTTCTCTAGGAACTGGGTCAAAAAGGATCTTTCACAGCAAGTTTTAATGGATAGTGCTGATATAAAGTGATCGTACTTTTATTCTCAGAACTTTCACTATGCCTGGCACACAGTAGATATTTAATAAATGTTTGATTAAGTGAATGAGTAAATAAACTCTATCTCCCTCTCTTATTCTTGAACTACAAGTTTCCATGTAAAAGTTGCTTTGTACTGAATTGCCAAACATTCCTCCTTTACTTGCCTAACACCTTACATTTCTTGCCAGAGATTTCTTTAAAGAAGCCAGCCCCCTTTTGGGTCCTTTTAAAAACTCATTTTAATAAAATAGAACAAAGGCACTTGTTATCAGAGCATAGAGTGGTTTCTTCACACACACACACACACACACACACACACACACACACACACACACACTACATTTCCTGGCATCTTTTCTTGTTCTTGATGTAGAAACAATTCTCAGAATTCACAGTCAGTTGGCTAAGAAGGAAGGTCAAATGTTCCTGCTGTCTGTCCAGTGCTCTGTAGTGGAAAGAATTCCACCAGCATGAATCTGAGTGTGGGCCCTGCCATTTTCTGATTGTGACCTTGCTCAAGTTGTCTAACCTCTGACCTTCCATCTCTCCCTCCTCTATGGAATAGAGTAGCCTGCGCGGCATGGGTTTTTGTGAGGACTGAATGTGCACGCATGTGTGAAGGGTGGAGGAGTCGGGTGGCTGACCAGTAGCCCAAACTTGTTTACTCCCAGCAGCTTGTGTCTTGAAAACTTCACACCTGGGTGATAAATGAAAACACAGCAGCAAATCTGCTATATCCATACACATTTTGGAGGGTTTATTTTCCTGCAGAATTTAATCATTGCTCAAATGAGAATTTTTCAGTTGGTGACTCAGCTAACACAGGTGTTCATTGACCCCTAATAAAGGGCCCATCTTTGTAGTGTGCACAGATTTTCCACACTAGTCAAAGGGTTTACATGCAGGGTGAGATTTCCTCCTTTCCAGACTACCTTGAGATGCTTCTTCATTGTAGAGAAGGTACCTGTGGCCCTGTGGGTTTAGGGTTTTCTCATCTTAAATCTTAAAAAAAAAATTTTGTTCACGGGTTATTTTTTTTTAAGAGTTAGACTTGCTGTTAAATCTCTGCTCCCAAATCCCACAACTCCATCAATGGTGTCTGAAAACAAAATTTTACCTTAGTGATTTGAAAGGGTTTTCACATAATCTCTCATTTACAAAACAATAACCCTGCAAAGCTGATAGCTCAGATAACTCTCTCCTTTTTTTCTGGTGGGAAAACTGAAGCCCAGAAAGGTTGTTTGTTCATTTATTCAATAATCATTTATTAGAATTCGCCTGTGAAGCCATCTGGTCCTGGGCTTTTGTTTGTTGGAAGATTTTTAATCACAGTTTCCATTTCAGTGCTTGTGATTGGTCTGTTCATATTTTCTATTTCTTCCTGGTTCAGTCTCGGCAGGTTGTGCATTTCTAAGAATTTGTCCAATCACAAGCACTGAAATGGAAACTGTGATTAAAAATCTTCCAGCAAAAAAAAAAAAAAAATCTTCCAGCAAACTAAAGCCCAGGATCCTAAACTCATTCTATGAGGCCACCATCACCCTGATACCAAAACCAGACAAAGACGTCACAAAGAAAGAAAACTACAGGCCAATATCACTGATGAACATAGATGCAAAAATCCTCAACAAAATACTAGCAAACAGAATCCAACAGCACATTAAAAGGATCATACACCATGATCAAGTGGGGTTTATTCCAGGAATGCAAGGATTCTTCAGTATACGCAAATCAATCAACGTGATGCACCATATCAACAAACTGAAGGAGAGAAACCATATGATCACCTCAATAGATGCAGATAAAGCTTTTGACAAAATTCAACACCCATTTATGGTAAAAACCCTCCAGAAAGTAGGCATAGAGGAAACTTTCCTCCACATAATAGAGACCATATATGACAAACCCACAGCCAACATCGTCCTCAATGGTGAAAAACTGAAACCATTTCCACTAAGATCAGGAACAAGACAAGGTTGCCCACTCTCACCACTCTTATTCAACATAGTTTTGGAAGTTCTAGCCACAGCAATCAGAGAAGAAAAAGAAATAAAAGGAATCCAAATAGGAAAAGAAGAAGTAAAGCTGTCACTATTTGCAGATGACATGATATTATACATAGAGAATCCTAAGGATGCTACCAGAAAACCACTAGAGCTAATCAATGAATTTGGTAAAGTAGCAGGATACAAAATTAATGCACAGAAATCTCTGGCATTCTTATACACTAATGATGAAAAATCTGAGAGTGAAATTAAGAAAACACTCCCATTTACCACGGCAACAAAAAGAATAAAATATCTAGGAATAAACCTACCTAAGGAGACAAAAGACTTGTATGCAGAAAACTATAAGACACTGATGAAAGAAATTAAAGATGATACAAATAGGTGGAGAAATATACCATGTTCTTGGATTGGAAGAATCAACATTGTGAAAATGACTCTACTACCCAAAGCAATCTACAGATTCAATGCAATCCCTATCAAACTACCACTAGCATTTTTTACAGAACTAGAAAAAAAAATTTCACAATTTGTATGGAAACACAAAAGACCCCAAATAGCAAAAGCAATCT
>NC_041234.1:3737022-3766643 GCF_002837175.3 Physeter macrocephalus | reverse complement strand
AACACTCCCTAACACTATACACAAAAATAAACTCAAAATGGGTTAAAGACCTAAATGTAAGGCCAGACACTATCAAATTCTTAGAGGAAAACATAGGCAGAACACTCTATGACGTAAATCACAGCGAGATCCTTTTTGACCCACCTCCTAGAGAAATGGAAATAAAAACAAAAATTAAAAAAATAATCATCATCATCATTTCTTGAACACTCACTGCAAGCCAGGTATGATGCTAGGCCTGGGAAAAACCGAGATAAGAGCCACGGCTTCTTCCCTGGCGGGTAAAGGAGACAGATAGGTCAGCAAGGGCTGTTAGTTCAGGGTGCTAAATGCAGAGATTGGTGTGATGAGTGTCTAGGGAGTGCTCAGGTCAGTTTTAGGGTGCAGTCTGCATTCTTGGAAGAGGTCTTAGATGCCAAGCCAAGCCTTGATGTCTCCAGGGGAAGGGCAGAAAGGAGGGGGAGGGGAGAGGAGGAAGTCACCCAAGGGACAGAGGTGTGTTGGCCATGCTAAGGCACTGGGATTTCTTTGGCACTCAGGAAGGACTCGAAGCGCTGAAGGGACGTACTCAGATCTGCACTTTACACATCTCTCTCTGGTGGTAGCCAGCCTGTGGAGTGGTACAGGACTTGGAGTGAAAAATCCATTACAGCGATTCCAAGCAAGAAGTTCCAGCAGACTTAAGGATCCTTGACAGAGACATGCAGGAGATGAGGTGGTTTCCGGAGATATTGGGAGGGAGCGATGAGGCCAGCCTTCAAATGTAGGAAACTTCCATTCTAGGACTCGTTCTCAAGCCCAGAGCAGCGAGCTACAGTAAATAAACAGAGCCATTTAGGAGCTCACAAGCAGTTCCTTTGGTGACAGCTGGCCTGTCTCAGACTTTTGACTATTTCTCCTCCAGGTTTTCAGTGGATGTGTTTTAGGTCACCTGTGGTCACTGGTACCATCCTTCCCACTGATGGAAAATGAGCCCACATTTTCTAATTGAACTAAATAGGCTGTGACTGAAATTCATGGAAAATGGGCAACTCTGTGTGCCATGAAGAGTCAAAGGCCTTTCCAAGCTGACCCCGTGTCCAACCTGAATTATCCCTGTATGTCTGCAGGGGGTTCGTCTTCCAAGTATCAGAACAGCCAAGGGCCTCTCATCCTTATGAAACTAACTTTTAAAAAACACCCAGCCTTTGCCAGTTCAGAGTTTTGGATTGGCTTATGGGCATTAAAACCATTTTTTATTAAGAGGAAAAATTCCTAGCCAGGCAAGAAAGCTCATATCAAGTTTCAGCCTGATTCATTTCAAAACTACCATGAAAATTGGGACATTTTCTTTGCACCACAGCGAGTTAGTCATGGAAATTCTGCCTTAATCTCAGCTACTGCGACCACAGTCATGAGAGCATGCTCTGTGCCACTGAAAATTTACGTTACAGTGCTGAAGAGTTTCCCCCTTCGCTGTCAGAAGGCAGAAGTGAGTCGAAGTTCAAGGTCTGAGGTTCCCTTTTCATCAAGTGACCTCATCCTTGGTGTGTCTTTTTCTTTCCAGCACTTTGGTTTTGTTTGTTGTTTCCCAAAAGTGTTTTTTATGAGCTCAAATATAGAAAGTTCAATGTAGCTGAGTCTGCATGAGGAGGTTAAGAGTGCGGCTCCCCTGCAGGACTCGGCCCTCTTCTTACTCTTTTATTTATTTACTTACTTACTTACTTACTTTTTCACTCATTCATTCATTCATTCATTTATGGTTGTGTTGGGTCTTTGTTGCTGCGCGCGGGCTTTCTCTAGTTGTGGCGAGCCGGGGGGCCACTCCTCGTGCCTTGCGCAGGCCTCCCACTGCAGCGGCCTCTCCCGCCACAGAGCACGGGCTCTAGGCACGCAGGCTTCAGTAGTTGTGACACGTGGGCTCAGTAGTTGTGGCTCACGGGCTCTAGAGCACAGGCTCAGCGGCCACGGCTCACGGGCCCAGCCGCTCCGCGACATGTGGGATCCTCCCGGACCAGGGCTCGAACCCGTGTCCCCTGCATTGGCAGGCGGATTCCCAACCACTGTGCCACCACGGAAGTCCCTCTCTTACTCTTGAGTGACAGAGACGAGGCAGTCTTCTGGGCCATCTGTCGTGGAGACTCTGGCTGAGTGTGCTCGCTGAGTGCGGCCAGGCTTCAGCATGTGCAGGGCTTTTTAGTGCAGACCTCAGCCAGTGAAACGAACTGGGCCGGCCAGGCTTTCTCTGCAGCCCTGGCATAGAAGGCTGCCTTCCACCCTGAAGCTGCTGCCTCACCGCCCGCTAGCAGCCACCTCTGTAAGCTGCACGCCTGCAATCAGAGTTCTTTCTTGAGAGAGTGGGTTCATTCGTGGGCGTGTTCATTTGTTCCTTCATTCACAGAATGTCAAGCATGTTTGCCCCAGGAAGGCGCTAGACTATGAGAGCACAAAGATAGGGATAGCCCTGCCCTCCTGGGCTCACAGTCTAAGTGCGTCACACAGACACCAGGCCACCTCTGAGTCATTTCGAAAGTGTGATTTAGGAGAGACCCCTGTCTCACACGTTGTCAGACCCTCAGCTCCCCCTGGGAGTTCACTATTTCAGGGGGCCCAGGAGGGTGGGGAGGGAGCCCAGATGGAGTCCAGCAGAAGTCTCCTGGGTGCGACCTTGTCTGTCCCTGCACACCAGGGGATGTGCTGAGTCCATCTTAAGGGGGGCCTGCGGCCATCCCATCCACTCCCCTCCCCAGCCCCGCTCTGCATGCTCGGCCCCTTCGAGTGCCGCCTTCTCACTCAGCCGCCGTGTTTCTGACTTGTCACCAGTGGTCACCCAAGCCTTTGGTTGCCACTTGATTGCCTCCGTTGCTCACACACCAGGTCGGCAGGGGACCCACCCTGTGAGGAGCCTTGCTGCCGATGCCTCACCGGGCCCGGCCCTGGGACATCTGCTGCTCACCCGATGGCCCTCGGCCCCGGCGCCCTCTCCTCTCCTCCGCGTGGTCAAGTCCTGACTTCTCCCTCCCCACCCCAGCCTCTTCTGGAGCAGCGCTTCTGCACGTGGCTGCTACTAACAAACTAATAAACCTGGGGAGACGGAGAGCCTGCCCTGCCCTAGACGGTGCCCCAGACTAATCCAGTCAGTCCCAGGGTGGGATCCAGGCAGGAGCCTTTTTTTTTTTTAATTGTCCAGATGGCTCCACTCGGCAGCCAAGGTGCAGAACCGGAGCCAGCAGGCCTTTAATTGTTCTTTCATCACTTCAGCCTGCTCCGGTTTTGCCTCCTGAGCTGGCTTCTGTTTCCAGGATGGAGCCATGATCTAGGTGGTCGGTCTCAGCCCCTGGCAGCGCCCAGCCAAGGCCCTCAGCACTGGCACACACCCTCCCCAGCCCCGTGTGCTTCGTGTCCTCCACCCCCCTCACACCCACCTCCCCACCAGCAGACCTCCCTGCCCTGGGTCTTATTCCCTACTTCCAGGGCCCAGCTGGGGAACCCGCTAAACTCACCGGATGTAGAGTGCATGCAAGGATATTTGTGCAGCGCTTTTCCTTAATTAAAAAAAAAAAAAAAAGAACAACAGAGAGAGGGGGAATGATTTGAAAACAATTACCCAACGATAGGGGATTGATTCACTAAATCATGAATTGCAATGCAGTAGGAGATTCTACAAAAATCAAAATATTTATGAAGGATTTTTAGCGTCATGGCATATAATGTTGAGTGAAATAAGCAGAATGAAATACTACATATCATGTGAACTAGGCTATCTATTTATAGAAAAAAGCCTGAAGGGAAATATACCAAAATACTAATAGTACTCGTCTCAGTGTGGCAAGATTATAGTTGACTTTGTTTTGTTGTTACCATTTTATGGCTTTTGAAAATTATGCATTGTGCACGTATTACTTTTGTAATCAGAGAAAAGTCGATTTAAAAAAATTAATTGGGGGGACGTTAATGTCAGATAATGGCTTTTGTTATCAATCCAAGTGTGTAATTGGGAATTTCAATTTCAAACAGCAGAGAATTGGTAGAGGTGAGTCCTGGGATGGGGTCTCAAGGGGAATCTTCTAGGAAAATAAGATTCTCTTAAAGGGAAGGCTCCTGAGAGGGTCAGGCCAGTGAACGGGCTCTAGAGAGCCCTGCCCCGAGCCTCTGTGAGCTGGCTGGCCAGATGGGGCCCTTTTCAGGAGCCTCGCTCTGGTGCTGGGTGCTCACTGGCTCCTTGGCCTCAGAGCACCACTGATACTTTTCCTGTGCTGTCTCTTCAGAGAGTTAACCTTTGGTTACAGTTGCTTCGCCCTGATGAAGTGAGTTCATGTTGAGTAGGTATTCATTCACCAAGTGCTGAAATAAAGTCATGTAATATAATCCCAGGTGTAATGTAATGGTTTGTCCTGACCACTGACTTGTGCTTGGTTTTGCATATTTCCACTAAAGGAAGTAGTTTGCAGACAATGCCTGACTGTTCATTAATAGAATAAAGCTGTCACACGGCCAGACGGTGTATGATAACCCTCAACAAAAGAGCTGTCCCCAAAATAAGGAGGGAAGAAAAACACACATCATTTTTATCTTTTCTGTCCTGAGCCAGCATATTTGCAATTATGGCAGTTTAAGATGTTTTCAGTTGCAAATAAAGAATATCTGACTAAAATTAGCTGAAATAACTATTTCAGGGGCTGTTCATTTCACACGGTGAGAAGCCTGGACACTTGGTCATTCAGGGTGGGTGAGTGGCTCATTGGGGCGGTCAGTCACCCAAACTCTTACCATTTGTTTTGCTCTGCTATCCTCAAGAGCTCCAAGAGCATCCATCTCATGTGTTAGTCACTTGCACAGTGGCAGGAAAAAGGCTGAAAACTACTGCCGCAAGAAGTAACAGGAAGAGGCTAGAAACATGCCAGATACACAGGTGGCGGCTAGTGGTGGAGCTGGGAGTTGAACCCAGACAACCTAGCTCAGAGTTCATGCCTGTCTTAGTCTGCCAGGTCTGTCATAACAGAACTTAAACAGCAGACATGTATTTCCTACAGTCCTGGAGGCTGTGAAGGCCAAGTTCAAGGCACCAGCAGATACTGTGTCTGTTGAGGGCCCTCTTCTGGGTTCACAAGCACTGTCTTCTTGCTGTGTCCTCAAATGGTGGAGGAGGTGAGGGGGCACTAGTCTCTTTCTCTTCTTATGAAGACACTAAGTCTATCCACAGCTCCAGGCATCCTATTCTTACACAACAGCTTCCCAAGCAGGAGGGAAGAGGAAGCAGCAACACAAATGACCTTCGCCTCACTTGCCTCTCTCTAGACAGAGAGGAAATCTCTTTCCCAGTGGCTCTCAGTAGACTTCCTTTTATTTCTCAGTGATCCAAATTGGGCTACATGGCTACCTCTAAACCAATCACAGGCAAAGAGGAACAGGATTGCCATCATTGGCTTAGACCAGATGTGCCTCTGCTGGGCACATTGTCCTGAAACAAAACCGGGGCTCTGTTAGGAGGGAGAATGGGAACGGTTTGGGAAGGCAGCACCTGGCATGGCGAATGAAGCAGTCTCCCTGTCAGGAAGAGATGGCGTGTCCCCATTCACCAGCAGTAATGAGTCTCAGGGTCTGCCTTTGTCTGCCAGCCATCCCTCTCTGTGCATCTTACACAGATCTACACTTGGTTTGTAAATCCCCAGAACGCTGTAGGACCAGGTGGCTCCCTTGGCCCGATCATTTGTTGAAGGAGGTGGCAAAGTGAAGGCAAAGGCCTTCCTCCTGGACACATGTCAGGTGCAGTGACGATCTGGCTGAAAGATGCTCCGTTCATCTGAGATGTCAGTCACAGAGATGGGAGCTCTCTGAGGACAGGCTCGTTTCTGCCATGCTCACTGGGGTAGCCTTAGTATCTAGCTCTGTGTGTGGCACAGAGTAGTTGCTCAATCATAATGGAGTGAGTGAGTGAGCAGACTGATGACTGAAGAAGATATTGTCTCCACTGAGCAATGCTTCTGGAAACAGAGTGGTACAGGGCTCTGTGAGTCTTCTGGAGAAACAGAAGCTTGCTCTCCATCTCCGGGGGTTAAGAATCTAATGGTAGGGTGATGGTCAGAGTATCGCGGTACAGCCAGAGAAGGAGGCTACCCTCTCGTCTTCTGGAATCAACGACCAGCATTCACTCGCGCAAGGATATTGTACCTTGAGATAACTGCTTATTGTATTGTGACTGCAAGAATGTTTTATCTACCAAAATGAACTTGGATTTGTGGAAGAAAGAGGATTCCTCCTTTACTCATCTTTCTGTAGCTTTTAAAGATTTATGAGTATAGCTGTTGAAGGGAGAAAGAAGAATCACGTTTCTCTTTCCTCCATAATAGCTTGTTAGACCGAGGAGGAGGTGATTTCTTTCATTCAGTTTGAATCACGTTGATGGGATAACCAAAGGATGTAAACAGCCTTCATAAATGATGAAGCGTGATCCAGACCTAAAGGATGATTATTAAGGAAAAGAGGTGCTTATGGCATGTTACAAGAACCTTCCCTTACTCCTCTTGATGCTCTTTAAAAAGTCTGTTTTACTTTTGTTTTAGACCTAGAAGGGTTTGATTCCGTGGTGTCATCTACTGAGAAACTCAGTCACCCAACCACAAGCAGACCGAAAGCCACGGGGAGGAGGCCTCCGTCCCAGTCCCTGACGTCCGTAAGTGCCTCCTCGCTTCCCGACAGCTGGAAGCCAGGAAAGATCGGGGACTCTAGCTAAGGACTGTTCTGCAAGCAGCTGATTCGAGGACACGCTGGGAGAGGGAGGTCATGAGATATGCTGCTGACCAGAAGTGATTTGAGAGTCTTCTGGAATCAAGCAGTGTTTCTTTCTTTTTGTTCTCTGTGTATCTGCCAGCGAGGTGGGGAACCCCTAGTCCCACTTTCCTTCTCTCTCCTTCCAGACTGATTCTTGTTTGAACCCGAAATGAAATTGGTAAGAACAAAATGACATGTTTTCTGGTGGGAAAGGAGAGCAAGGCTGGTTTGGTCTGTGAACAAAAGATAACTTTACTTAAAAAAAAAAAAAAAAAAAAAAAAGCAAAAGAAAGGGATCTGCCGCTATACAGCACTTGGCAGTGGCCCAGCCTTTTTCTCTCAAAGCTCCGTCCTTGGCATCCCTCCACGGAACCGCGCACAGACCTTTAGGAGATGGGTTTTAAACGTACGAGGCACCTGGTCATGCAGGAGACAACAGTCAGAACGCTCCGGATAACCCGTAGAAGTTTTTGTTTGGGTCATTTTGAATAACTTTGTTTCTTATTAGAAACCTGTAACACATTTATTGTACCAAATTTGAAGCACGAAATGCATAAAGAAGAAAGTAATAGAAGTAAGTAAGTAATCCTACTCCCCCAAGCTAAGAACTGTTAACCTCTTGCTGTATATCCTTTATTTCTTCAAAAATGGGATCACAAAGAACACGTGGCTTTAGAAGTTGCATTTCCCTCTTACATTGTACACCTCCCCCCCTGTCATCACACATCCTTCCGTCACGTCACAGTGAATGGCTGCCTAGAGTTCTAGCCTGGGAATATATGAGCGTTTATCTAGCCAGTGCGCTGTCACTGGACATTTATGTTTCCATTCATCATAAACACTGAAGTGAATGTCATTGTAGAAAAATCTTGGTGCTTCTGTAAGCAGTGTATGTGTGTGTGTGTATCTCTGTCTGTGTATCTATTTATCTCTATGTATCGAATTGCCTTGTCCTTGCTGGGAATGCAGGACTAAGGCCTTAGGACCTTCACCCAGATACCAGGGAATTGACCTTTTTCAGGTTTCTCAGGACACTTTCTACTAACTCTACCTAAGGGGTCATCATTTAGAAGAAAAAGAAGGCCACTTCCTTTGAACCTCTTCTCTCATATCCACTGGGTCTCGAAGTGTGGTTTGAGTCATCCTATTTTTCCTCTTTGTAGGAAACATATGTGTGTATTGCCATCTTTGGGGGAGAAAGACTTGAAACAGTGGCTTACTTTTTCACTCTTATATAGAGTACTGTGTCAATACCACCTTCTTTCCCCTTTCCCTCTTACCTGTCCACACCCTCCCAAACACCTCATAAACACACAGCCTATTTAATTGCTTCTTAGTATCTCTGTATTTAAATTTTTAATCCTACCTCCCATGTCTTCTCTATAAATCCTTCATCATTTTTGTTTCCCCTCCAAATCCTTCCTAACTTTTCCAGATCTAGAGGGCCTTGAGGCATCAGAATTAAATAGAGAGAAATTTGAATTACCACCCCCCATCCCACCCTTGGTCCCTACATCCTATGTCTGGGAGTTTGTATATATTTGGGGGGAGACCTGGTAAAGGCATCTCATCTTCTCTGCACTTTTAGATTACACATTGATTCTTTCACTCATTCAACAAATACTGATGGGCATCTCCTATAGGCTAAGCTCTGTGCCAGGTACCAAGGCTGCAACTGGGAATAAGAGGTACATGGTCCCTGACCGCAGGAAGCTTATGGCAACGGTGGCTCAAAGTTTGACATTTGATATGGAGCAATTTTACTCGTGGACTTAAAACAGCAGGATACATTTGTGCTTTAAAGAAGTATAATTACTGTACTCGCTTCCCTTCATTCCTATCCATCCCCATATGGATATGTACATTGAATTCATGTTTACTTTTCTTCCTGTTAGCACCTGTAGGTTTTTCATAGCAAAATGGGATTGGTGGATATGGACATATTCCTAAAAGGCCATTGGAGGGAATGATCAAGGAAATACATTAGTCATGACTGCCCATCCTGGGGCCTCTCAGCCTAGTTTGAGCTGTTTATGTTTATCAAATTCAAAGAGCAAGCTTTGATTGGCAGCTCATGAATCAGAGGTTATGTAGGAGGAAACTGCCTTTGGAATAAAATCTCAAAAGGAAAGGATACAGGCATTGTAAGGTAGTTAAGCTTAGATTAAAAGAAAGCTTGGTTGGAGGCGGGTGTTATTCTAGGTAATTGGATGTTCAGATTAAATGAAGATTAACAAACAAGACCTTTTCATTTTAAAACATTGCTTTAAAATTCCCTACATGTATTGCTTAGTAAGTAAACAGAAGAAAACAAACAGTATTTGTAAGTATGATTTTTTTTCTATAATGGTGCCAAGCAGTGATTCTAAATATGACTGTTTTCCCACCACAGGGATAGAAGGCATAGAGGTAAGGCTGATTATGAGCTCACCTAAAGATATCTCTGGAAGATTCTTTGTTTAAAAAGATTCCTTGCCACAGGAACTCTTATTTTCCTCTGCTTTGTCCTAAAATAGGGAAATTCTAGTACAGTAATCATTTTTGACCAAGTGATTCCAGTGAATTGATTTACATTCATCCAGCTTTTGATCTTCACAGCGAGGCAGAAAGAGTAGGAGTGTTATCCCCATATTTTACCAAGAGATGCTGCCATTCTGTAAGTACACCTTAGCAAAGATGGAATCCAAAATGGATAATGATTGTCCACAGCAATGAGGGCAGAGTTTTAGCAGCAGGCACCAAATTAGACGTGAGCTTGCTGTGCTGGCAGGCAGGGCTGTTCTCTGGGGCTGCAGAAATGCTGGTCACTGATCCGCAGGGGTAGTGATCCTTTGCCCCCGGAAATGGTTTCCTCTCAGACAAGTCCTTTTAGACACTTCACTATGCAATAGACCTGGAGGCTCTGGAAAAGGATCAGGAGGGAATGGAGGAGAGGCAGGTTAGAGGCAGCTTCCTCTCCACCTGTGTGTCCTTCCCCACTGGACGGTCAACCCTGTGAGAGTAGGGACCATGTCTGGCATGTCACTGTTAAGTCCAGTACCAAGCTGAGTGCTTGGCACACGGCAGCAAATGTTTACAAAAAAGAGAGAGGCTCTGAGCAGGAAAAGATGGATGACAGATGCTCACATGGATGAAATGACCAACGGGCATCAGTGGAAAGATCCCATAGAAAGAAAGATCCCTGGTCTAGGAAATCTTAGTCCCAGTTCTGCCACTCTCTCTAGCACACAGATAATAGCACACTTTCTGCCTCGTGGTTATAATGAGGAGACAAACAAAATAGAAGTGTCAAGTGCTTTGAAAGGCACACTGCATTATGTTAACAAAAGCTACGTCAGCTAAGGTGTAATTCTGACAAGAGCATTTTCTTTTGGCTTTATCCAGTCTTCCCTTTCAAGCCCTGATATCTTTGACTCCCCAAGTCCTGAAGAAGATAAAGAAGAACACGTTTCGCTTGCACACAGAGGAGCGGACGCGTCAAAGAAAACTTCAAAGACTGTTACCATATCCCAAGTGAGTGGCCAGGCGTGGCGAGGGTGTCCCGACAGCACGGGATCCCTGCCTTTACGTGTATGCTCTGATGATGAGTTATAAACCAAACAAGGATAACAGATGTCTTAGTCATGTGGGGCTGCTAAAACAAAGCGCCATAGATTGGGTGACTTATAAACAACAGAAATTTATTTCTCACATTTCTGATGGCTGGACGCCCAAGATCAGAGTGCCAGCATGGTCAGGTTCTGATGAGGGATCTCTTCGGGGTTGTAGACTGCCAGCTTCTCATTGTGTCCTCACAGGGAGGAAATAGGGTGAGAGAGCTCTCTGGGGTCCCTTTTGGAAGGGCACTAACCCTGTTCATGAGAGCTCCACCCTCATGACCTAATCACCTTCCAAAGGTCCTATCTCCCAATACCATCACAGCAGGGGTTAGGATTTCACATATGAATTTTGGAGGGACACATTCAGTCCATTGCAACAGGCAACACAAGTTTTTGTCATTCTTTGGTGACAGCGATTACTTTGGTAATCAAAATCCCTAAGGAATGTGACAGTCTCCAAAACTGGGCAGAATCCCATGTTTTCTCTTGTGGTTTGATCTCCTCTTCATACCGTCAACCCCCCCCCCCACGCACACACACACATACAATGCCCTCGCACACCACCACCACCACCACCATCACAAGAACCAAAACAACTTTAAAAACCTAGAGGTGGGGCTTCCCTGGTGGCGCAGTGGTTGAGAGTCCGCCTGCCGGTGCAGGGAGAGGTGGGGCTTCCCTGGTGGCGCAGTGGTTGAGAGTCCGCCTGCCGATGCAGGGGACGCGGGTTTGTGCCCTGGTCCGGGAAGATCCCACATGCCGCGGAGCGGCTGGGCCCGTGAACCATGGCCGCTGAGGCTGCGCGTCCGGAGCCCGTGCTCCGCAACGGGAGAGGCCACAACAGTGAGAGGCCCGCGTACCGCAAAAAAAAAAAACCTAGAGGTGTCTAGAAAGACTACATTAAATATATTAAATGCTGTGCCCTCTGCCCACAGATTGTGACTTTTATGTTCAAAACTGGTGGTGTCACAAATTATGGTTGGCAGTTCATAAATTTGAATAACTAGTGGGATTTCTTAAAGAAAAGCTCCTTTGGATTCATTTATTAGGATAAATTTATAGTCATTTTAATGTTTAAAATGTTTAAAAACATTAATTTCATTGCACACCCAGGGGATGGTATAGCTCTTTTATTATTGACTTGTGAGGAACAAAGAACACATTGTTTAGCAACTGCATGTGGCTTCTGAAGGGTACCCTGTACAAGGTCTGTTCATCCTATGATTGTGAAGTAAGATTATAAAATTCCATTTTCTCGTGCTAAGAGAACCCAATCAATTGGAATTATTTTCTGTAAACATTAGCAGCTGCCTTCTGTCTAAAAGCAGAAAATGGAAGTCATTTTTAAAGCACTCGAAGCATGAATTAACACAGAAATCAAAGGTGATGTGGAATTTTCTTCTAATAGATTTAAGAATTTACATGTATAGATTTTCTTAAAAATCTGATATAGTCAGCAAAAATATGATCCTATAAAACAGATCGATTGTAATTATTCACAAAACGGAAGCAGTCTTCCTTTATAAAAGGCTTCCATTTACAGAAATTGGATTTAGATCCGTTTTTTCTGGTGACCATAGGAATGCCTATAGTTGCAGCCTCTCCGACGTCCCTAGGATGTCTCTATAGTGACATCTACTGGTGGGCAGTGGCTCATCACGTTTCTGAGTTGCTCTGTTCTATCCCATTAGCCTGTTTCACTTGCCTGGAGTTGTCATGTCTTGTTGTTTATTGCTTCTAGAAATTCCACCTGAACTAATTTGATAAGGACATTTGGTGGCCTATACTCTGTGAGGGCTTATAACAAGTGCTTGTTAGCTGAAATGGGACGGGAGAGCAAGTCACGTAGGAAATGCAAAGAGAAGCGTTGATTCAAAAAGTGCCTGGAAGTCAGTCAGTGTGAGGACGCCCGTGGGCTGAGGGAGGTGCGTGAGAATGCAAGGTGGGAAATGGGGAAAAGTATGAACCCGGGAATAGAAAAGAAGCGGAGGAAATCAGGTCAGGAGAGCATGAATCTTCAGACTCAGGCAGCCACGGTCACGGTACCAGGCTTGAGGGTCCAGCTGATGGGGAGGGAATTGAATCTCAGTTCTGCCGCTTATGAGCTGTGAGGCTTGGGGGATTCTCAGCCACGTCCCTAAGCCTCAGTTTCCTGCTCCGTCAAGCCTGTGTGCCAACTAATCCTTATTTCAGTTGTCCAGCCAGCGTCCGGCATATAACCAGCACTCCGTAAATGTCAGTCCCTCGCCCCTCTGACTATGACTCCTGCTAACAATAAGCACAGGATGGTGGATCGCTCTCCCTGGCAGCAGAAAGTGATTTTCCTCAATGATAAGTTGGCAGAGAAAAGGCGAGCAGGAAGGCTGGGAATGATGGCCCATCTGCTTCTGGCTGACTCTGCCCAGTTTCTCCCTGTAGCACAGCCTGAATCCAGACTCTGCCTCCTCACTGTGCCAACCCAGCCCCGTCTTGGCTCCCGCCCTGGGCGCCGGCAGCCTCAGCTCCCTCCCCTCCCCCACTTCACCCCTCAATGTCCCGTCTACTACCTGCCCCCATCCACCGCACGCCACCTGTGATCTCACCTTCCCTCGCCGCCGCCGCTGCCGCCTCTCCTAGGTCTGCTGTGTGCCCCTGTCCCCCGCCCGTGACCGGCGTGGTCCCTGTACCCTCCAGGCCCCCTCGGGATGCTTCTCCATCAGGCCTCCCCTGCCTGCCTCCTCCATCTTCAGCCTTGGCTCTTACCCTCAAGATACATCCCAGCCCAGGGTCTCCCCCATCTTTGAAAGCAAGCGAAACCCTTCCTTGATCCTGTCTCCTCCTGAGGCTTCTTCACAAACACTCTCCCCCTTTCTCCCATCTTCTTGCCTCAGCCGAGTGTTTGGAAAGAGAGTTCTAAACTTTCAGGCCACACCCCTCATGTCCCATGCAGGCACTCACCTGCCTTGATCAGATTTCAGTCTCCCTTGGCTCCACCAAATGGGCGCCCCCCCCCCCCAATTCTCCTCTCAGCATCCTCTGAAAACTCCTCCAGGGGACTTCCGTGACCCAGGCCCTCTCCTGGTCTGGCTCCATCCCCTCTCTCAGCACTCTGTCCCAGTCCCCAAGGGCTCTCCCCTCTCCCTCCACCTCTTCAACTTGGGGCTTCCGCAGGTTCTGTCATTGCGCCTCTTCTCATTCTTTGTCATCCACCCCCATGGCTTGCACTTCCTCTGGTGATTTCTCTGGCCCAACTCACTTTTTCAGTCATTGGCTCTGCCCATGGGCCTTCCCCCTTGGCCATCCCTCAGGCTCCTAAAATTCCATGTGTCCAAAACTGAGATCATTGTTTGGCCCTTCAGTCTGTTCTTCCTCCCATGAAAGGGTCAACCTTAATGCCTCCTTCCTCCATCCCCATCCATGGCCCTTGATCCGTACTTCCTCCTCACCCACTACGGCCTGTCCAGGACCACATCCTCCTGGCCTTGGGGTGTCTGCTCTGGGAGGTCAGGGACTGCGTCTCTTGGTTGGATGAGCCTGCCATTGCCGCATCTCTCAAAGCTGTCTTCTCTCTATCCTCTTGGCCGCTGCCTGAGTCAAACCCTCACCATTTTTAGCTTTAACTATATGAGAGTCTCCTAGCAATTGTCTAGACCTCCAGACCCACCAGCCCTTCAGCCCTTCTGCAGCCACAGTGATCTTGAGCTCAGCAGGCAATCTTTTTTAACCCTTTCCACAAGCCCCCTGTGTGCGCCCTACCTCTCTCTTGCCCCCCTGACATTCTGGCTTCCCGTGAATGCAGTTCACTCTCGGGTCTCCAGGCCTCTCCCAGAGCGTTCCCTCCTCTACAACTTTCCCCACCCAAGCCCCCCGCTTACTCTTTTCTGACCACCTCCTGGTCCTCCTCCCCCAGGGTGAGGCTGTCGGCTCCTTCCTGATGCCCTCCCTCTGGGATGCTTGGTCCCTTCTGTATGTTCTGTATATATATTCTGTATATACTTCTGCGGTGCTATGTGCTTCCCTCCCTGTATGCACGCTCCCCCCTCATCTACAGTGTGTTGGTTGGTCTGTCTGTCTGCACCTCACTGGGTTCTAAGCTCCTTGAGGGCCAAGAAAATGTTTTGCTCACTTCAGGGTTTGCAGAGCCTAGCGGGTACATGGGCCTCTGGATGTGTACATTAAACCAGTCAGGAACTACCTGTTCAGAAAGGTGGTCAAATTTAAAATTCATAAGGGGATGTCGGCACCAAGTAGGCCCTTGGGGGCTTGTGGATGAAGGAATGAGTGAGTGGAGTATATGGAGGGCTGCGGAGACGGTGATGTAGATAGCGGGTTTTAGTAAACAGGACGGGGAGGTGCAGCACACGAATCCCTAGCTTGAATCCTCTCTGTCCTCACTCATCACAGGTGTCCGACAACAAAGCCTCGCTGCCGCCCAAGCCGGGGACCATGGCTGCGGGCAGTGGCGGGCCGGCCCCTCTGTCCTCAGCAGCGTCCTCTCCCCTGTCGTCCTCTTTGGGAACAGTTGGACACAGAGCCAACTCCCCGTCTCTGTTCGGCGCGGAAGGAAAACCAAAGATGGAGCCTCCGGCCAGTAGCCAGGCGGCCGTGGAGGAGCTGAGGACACAGGTCCGGGAGCTAAGGAACATCATCGAGACCATGAAGGACCAGCAGAAGTGAGTGTCTGCGGCCCCTTCTGTAACTGCCTCCAGGGCTTGCTTTCCACCGGGTCAGGGCCTGGTTCTGCCACCTTGGGGCCCAGCCTGTGCCCGAGGATGGCCCGCCTCCCTGGGGATGGTGGCAGCGGGGGTGGGAGTGGGGGTGTGAACCTGAGGAGCTTCATTTAGCTCACGTGTAAACTGGGCCAGCTGCACACGGGCTGGTGCCAGGGCATAGGGGGAGGAGTCAGCTACAAGGGACGTACCCAGCAGGCTGCGAAAAAGAAAGATCTTCAAATCCCCTGAAGACACAGTATGTGCATGCACCACTTCTTAATAATCCCAACAGCCAGCTTTTCTTCTAGCACCAGAAAAATTGCAATTCCTTCAGTTAGCTGCCCCATGAAGGAATTGGCTTGCATTTAGGGGTACAATGTATGCAAAAGATGCAGGGACTCTTTAAACCTGAGGCTTGACACTCATCAGGATGTTCTCAACAGGAGACTCGAGCGGCCTCCGTGCATGCCTGCACACACGCGCTCCGCATCTCTGATCCTCAAGGGGCGCTTAGATGGGGAGACGGACCTGCAAGCCAAAATAAATATCACACACCTATCACCCAGGATGCTGTGTGCAGTTAAAAAAATAATGGTAAAAGGATTAGACGTCAGGAGGCACTTCTCTGAATAAACGGAGGCGCAGAGAGTTTAGGGATCCGTTGGCTCTTTTTGGAGGGAATGGGGGAGGCATCTCGAGGTGTTTCCTGAGTAGGATTTCGAAAGGCGACCTAGCATTGCCGAGAGCAGAGCACCCCAGCAGAGGGCACAGCACGGGCAGGTTCACAGGCACATGGAGTGGCCCGGCAGGTCAGTGCATTCCTGGTGCCTGGCCGCCCGCATCGGGAGGTGCCCGGGGCAGTGGCGGGCAATGGGGCCACAGACCCACAGTCACACCTTTGGGAGGACGCCTGCAGCTGGAGGGCCCTGAAGTGTTTTGTGTACTTTGGGGAATAATTGGGTTAGACGAAGTTACTTTCGTCTCTGAAGGACTGCTCAGAGCCTTCGCTGTGCATGGGAAGATGGAGGGTAACGTATGCAGTGTTTCCCAAGCATACTAAATCACGAGTCCATTTTTTCCCTAGAACATTCTAGGACAAGGCTTCCATGGAACTCACTTTGAGTACTGTGGCTCTATTCACTTCTGTTCCACTCAGGCTGGAGGTGTCATATGAATTGAGGGCCTCTTGGACTCACCCCCTGCCTGGAAGAGGCTCATCAGATAAATATGCAGAACCACAGGGTGGGACTAGAGCGGCTCTTGAGGGGCCAGCCAGGCTGCCCCTAACTCCTCCAAGTCCCCAGCTCGTATCTGACCCAGCACAGTATAGCTTTGGGTGCCCAAAGGCCCCATCCAAGTCCAGGCGACAGGTGTCCCCTGCCTGGACGGTGACCCAACAGCACCAGTACATCCCAGAGCACTGGTTCTCAGCCTTCTGAACAAGATGGGTCAGACACTCCTGGATCCAGGGCTTCGTCCCTTGGGGCCCTCGCTCTGAAAAGTGCCCGGAACTTTTCTGAAATGGCCTGTGCCTGAGTCTTGAGTGCAGAATCGCCAGTGCCTTGGGGCCACTTCACCCCTTTGTTCCTCTCTCCACTGTGAACCCGGGCATGGATGGCTGCAGTTGTCCTTCCCCAGCCAACATCTTCTTGAATCAGACATCACAGTGGCCCCTATCCAAGGCCTGCCCTTCACAGCCTTCCTCAGCTTGGCCTTCATGCCCAGGAGCACTGGGTCCCCCCGAGTCTCCCACCTTAGCTCTTGACGTCACTTTCCTTTCAGCCTTTGGCTCAAGTCTGTGCTGATTCCCCTCATCCCCAAACATGCAGTTCTCACCTCCATGCTTCTGTCCTGGCTCTTCTCCATCAACTCCCCCATCTTCCTCCCTCCTCGTAGACGTACCCTTTTTTACTAGTTCAAGACTTAGTGACTTTCTTCGCACCTCCCTCCCCAGCTAACTCCCCAACCTGGACTGCTGGGGCATAGCGTGTGCTTGAATAAATGCAGGAACGCAGCACAGGTGGTTAATGTCAGAGAACCCAACGTGTTGACAGCATTGCTGGGACACTGACCCAAGTACAGGGACCATCATGGTGCTCATCTGAAGTGAGCAAATGCTACATAATGTCTACCTTGTTTATTGTGCTGGTTCTGCAGTGTTTGTTTTTTGATTTTCCAGTCCAGTTTATAAAAACGTATGCGTAAAATGGAGTGTCTGATACCCTAAAATGGAGTACAGCTCTCTGACCAGAGTTAGGATGGTTGCAGTGTCCTAAGTGTAGAGCCTGAGTTTGCAAGATGATTAGTTTTGTTCTACCTCATTGTTTACTGTTGGGAAGGGCACTGGACAGTGTGTTCTAACTCGTGTCTACTTTCTCTATGACATGATTACCATATCGTTAGTTCAGTTCTTTTACCTCCAAGTTTTCGGGTGTTACTATTTGCGTGATTTTTTGAGAATCTCTGAAAACATGCCACTAACCTTTCAGTAATGTAAAACTCTGTGAAAATAAAAGAAATATATATCGAGTGGTAAAAATGTCTGCAATGAATATTATTATGTAAGTCCATGTAAAGACCAGTGATTCTGTAATAAAGGACTAGTTAGAGGGAAGATGACCGAATATGAGCCTGGATACCTGGAGTGTCGTCATTGGGCAAGTCAGGCCACCTCTCTGGGCCTCAGTTTCCCCATCTTCTTTTAGGAGAAACTTGCACTAAGGGATTTCAAAGGTCATTTCAGACCTACTATTTGATGGCTACATATCTGGGGAGCCCAGAAATAATGGCCTTTCCATCTGCAACAGGCTTTAAGCAACAGCCGTGCAAGGAAAATATAATGTAATGTTCTGTCCACACTTTCTTTGTAAAAGGATCAGATGGATTTTGTAATGATAAGAGACTTCATATCTCTTGTTGGGGGAGTCTGGGCTTTTGTTTAACTTTGTCATTTGCTTTCCAGACGAGAGATTAAGCAGTTACTGTCAGAGTTGGATGAAGAGAAGAAAATCCGGCTTCGGTTGCAGGTGGGTCCCTTGGGGTCCTGTTGCCCCGTGAGAGGCTCAGTTGGGGGTGGGAGCAGAGTCCGGGCTTTATTTTGAAAATAAATGAGGAAGGAGGTATGGGGATGTATGTATAAGTATAGCTGATTCACTTTGTTATAAAGCAGAAACTAACACACCATTGTAAAGCAATTATACTCCAATAAAGGTGTTAAAAAAAGAAAAGAAATGATAGTTACTTCTCTACCAATTTCGATGCGCTTCCTGTGAGAATTTTCTTAGAACTATATAGCCTCCCTTCACATCCTCTCCTGGGATCCAGGAAGTCTTGGGGAAGGGAGACATTAGCAAATGTGCCCCAAGTTGGGTTTCTCATTTGGAGTTTATCTGAAACATCTCCTCTGTGAAAAGTTCCCCTCAGTTTTCAGAGGCCTCATTGTCGTAACTGCCAGAGGGCATATGGCGCCGGGGGGACCCCGTTGGCGCTTCTGTCATGCTGCCATTGGGACCCCAAGGCCCACAGCCGGCCACACTTGGCACTTGCTCTTTATCTCTTTACTTCTCCCTGACAGCTGTGTCAGTCCTGCAGGGCATCAGAGCTCTGTCACCCTCTCTCTAGCCTCTCTCTGATCTAACTCAGCCTTTACCAAAGGGTAGAGAGTATATAGGAGTTGGAAATGGTAGGCGTTCAGCTCTCATGCAGTTGGTGCCCTTGGTGGTGACTGGGATCCATGGTGCGTAAAGGATAGGTAACTGCTTGTCATCACTTTGCGGGTGCTGATAGACACCCCCTTGGGCCCAACCACAGCTGCCTTCCAAACCTGCCAAGTGGTCCAGTGTGTCAGGACACCCTGCTCCACCCTCTGGCCAAGAAACTGGAATTACTGTTGTATCGTTGCTTTTGACAGATTTTGGATACTGGTAGCCTGAGAATTCAAACATCCACCCTTTCCTAGCACTTCGAGTTGGTGTGCCTATTCTTTAGGTTTATGTCAATTTCTGGCATCATGATCAACTCTTCATTCAGATGTCATTTCACCCATTTCCCCTTTCAAATTGTCAGGTTGATTATTTGCTTTCAATCAACCAGGTTGCTTATCTTTCAGCTTTAATCCAACCAGCCAATTCATTGTGATTTTGTTCGGCTCTTGTTTTTCCTTTATAGATGGAAGTTAATGACATAAAGAAAGCTCTTCAATCAAAATGAATACTTGATAAATGAAATGTCGCATTATTCATCCCAAGTCCAAGACTCAAATTTTCCACCCCAGCCAAAATAACCTTGTGCCAAAAGATGAAAAATTGCCTCAACATGTCCCTGTTTGAAAGATTAGCCCAAAAGTCTTGATAGCACAACACAAATTCCATCCAAGAGGAGACTCTTCCCCATGGTATAGTCCTGGGTCTGGCACTGGTTGTGACTTAAACAGAGAAAATTGTGCTAAAGGCTTTTTTACTATGAGATCTCACGTGAAACGAAAACTCAGGCAGTTTAGTCCATAGTGGTACTATTTTGATGATATTTTCCATTAATAAAATGTAATTTTAGAGTCTTCGTTTACAAGCTTTATAATTTTATGATTTTTTTAATCGTGTTTTGCCACAGATTCCCCCAGTGTTTGTATTACACATAGTCCGGAGCGAGCATCCCATTCTTTTGCTTTAGGCGGAAAGCTGCCTCGCTCTGTGTCCCCCTCAAGGAGTCTATTACATATGCAATTTTAGGTCCAACCTGTCCCTTCTCCTGCCAGCAAACCCCACCACCCTAAGATAAATTTTAGCTTATATATGATGGTATATTTACAAAAAGAGAAAGAGAAAATCTGGTATTTGCAATGATCTGTGCCTTCTTTTTACCACCCTCTTGATTGGAGCTTTTGTGATGCAGCTACCATGATTTAAAAAACACACACAACATTTATTTTTTTTAGTCACTTATCAAAGTCTACTAGAGGCCACTGTTTTCAAAGCTTCTCTCGCCTAACCAAAGGTCCTAAGAGGAGACAGCTGTGAAGTTGGGCGTGCTCTTTGGTACCAGCTGTGACTTTTAAGTTCTCCTAGTTTTAGGTTGTTCATGAACTAGAAATGTCACCCCTGCTTGATTTTTCATCAGCCAAGTTAAACCCCTGCTTCCTGTCCTTTGCACCTTTTGAGTGAACGGAATATGCATTATTAAAGCAAAAATAAATAAAAGTAAAATGCAAATGAAAACAAAGGCGGGGGGGGAGTTGTATTATTTCCTGCACTAGGTTATCCGTGTGTGCTCTTGTTGAAACTGTACTCACATGATCTCATCTGCCTTGCTCTCTTGTAACCCCTTCCTCAGGTCCAAGAGAAAGGGGGGAGGCGCTTGTTGAAGCGTAGCCATTGGATCTCTCTTGCATTTATGGAATTGCTTTTTCCGACCCAAGGAAACTGGTGTTTGCTTGTCCGCTTTATCTTTGTAGCCAATGAAGAGTTCAGCTTTAGACTAATGTAACTGTTTTCTCATCCTTAGCAGAAAATAAGGGGAGCATACTGTATTGCAAGATACTTTGGGGATTGGGGGGTGGCAGGGTGGTCCCTTCATGGCCCCTGAAGGTGTTTTATGTGTTTCTAAAAAGCTGCTTTGTCCATTCCCTGAGTTTTAGAGCGAAACTACTAAATATGAGTAGATTTGTACAACCACAAAGAATGAGAATTGATAACACTGAAGGAAGGATGCAAAAAAAAAAAAATCATCACACGTTCTTGATCATCGAAAGGATTACAAATGAATGTCTCTGCCTCTCTCCCTTTCCCCGCCTTCCTCTCACCTACTTATTCAACCTTGTTGCCGGAGGCCGCTATTTCCTCCAGAGTATTTACAGAGCCCCGGACATCCTGGTCTTCCAGGTGCGGTTCCAGGGTGATGGCACACTTAAGGGAAGGGAGTGTGTAAAGAAAGAAGCCTCACACCCTTCACTCTCATATCTGGACATACTGCCTTTCCAGCAGCCTTGCCCTCAGTGTGCTTGGGGCCAGGAGCGCCAAGTTTCCAAGGGCAACATAAAACATTCCTATACCCCTTGACTCTTATAGGCATTTCTATGTTGAACTTGAAGCCTTTAGAGATTTCCCACCACCGAATATATGAATGAGGATTGGATTCTTTGACATTTGGATTTCTCATTTACTCATCAGGAAAATCCCTAATGCTATAGTTTTATATAATGTGTATACAGAGAAAGATTGTGAATAAATGAGAGGTTGGAGTGCCCTCGTGGGGCACTGGTGACCTGAAAAATAGAACCATTGGCTTTCTTTGTATCAGGAGAGGGAGAAGCAATTCTAGAAGGAGAAGTTGGCATATCCAGCTTCATTACTGCCCTATGGGCTAACCAGCAAGAGGGTTCTACAGTCATGGAACTGGATGAGCCACTGCCCGAACAGCCACCATCTTTACTCTTTACAAAATGGGCCTGTGAAGAATATTGAACAGCTTGGAAGTATCACTTTTGAAAAAATTCTTTTGCATCCAGCATGGACTCGACCAGCATCTGTGGAGATTATTTTTTTGCTTCATTTTCTAAAGTTGTATTTAGAAAAGTCTTAAGTATTGTGCTTTGTAAAGAAGATGATTAAAATGAAGTTTTGTGGAAATATTTTTATTCAAAGTTGTCATGGTCCAAGAGGAATGATATCTTGGAATTAAAGTCATTTTCCTCCATTTTCCACAATTCGGTTACTTTCAGAGAAATGTCTTAATGTCTTCAGAAGACATGGAATATAGTGCCCCCCTTCTCGTCTTTCCCAAGTGAAGAGAAATAATCCAGTAAAATCTGTAGCTGTGAATTCCATTTTTAAGTTGTTCACTTTTACATTCATATTTAAGCAGAAAATTCTAGTTAGGTCTAAATTCTTTTTTAGTGTAAAGATCATTAAATTATTATTCAAATAATTGTGTAAAGCCATTTTTATTCATCCACAGCCCTCTAGACAGCATACTCAAGCACATGATTTGTTTCTCCCATAAAGACAGCCTGTATCTATCATCACGTGTGTGTCTTTGGTTACTAATAGCAGGCTTTTATTTCCTTTCGTAACCAGCTCCTTGATGGGAAAACCACAGGGTGTGTAGTTTATTGCTTACAGTTGCCATGGTCTGTATAAAAATAATCCCCAGGTCCCACAAAGGTCTTTGTATTGTAACCTGAGGTCATCATGGTCTCTTTTTTTTTTTTTTTTTTTTTGTATTAGATTAGGTTTTAGTCCTCTAGTTATTTTAGCACAAATTAACGTCAAGATGTTTTAGCACCAAGAGGGTTTGGTCAAAAGCTTTTCTCTCTGGTTTTGTACAAATGCAAACTGTAACAAAGCAGCGCGTGTGTGGGTGATAGGTGCTCAGCATGGCTGATTGCAGTGTCCAACAGAGGGAAGGCTTGGTGCTTTTGACCCAAGCCAGGGGAAGAAGATGCCGTTCCCAAAACTGGCTCTAATGAGGAAACACAATGACCTAGGCAGAGAAAACTCTTTCCCGGCCAGATTTAAATGTTTGTCACTGATGTAAGGACAGAGAGGGGTCATGTCTCTTAAGGCGATGAACCTTTGCTGTCATTCCTAGTTCTGTCCCTAGGGTTTCCCAACACATGGAGCAGACGCCAAGGAGAATCCACGAAGCAGATGCAGATTCCTAAGAGGTAGTTTTATTTCATGCCTTTTTAAGTGACCCCAAATTGGAGTGGCTGTGAGGGCAGCCTCTTTCCATAAATGAAAGTGTGTGCTAATCGTATTTGTGAATCCAGGTTTCACAGTAAAATGGGCTATTCTTTTTTTCTTGTTGGAGCAATAGGTGATAAAAGTATTTGAACCAAACAATAGAACAAGGTAACCTAGTAGTTTGAAGCTGGAATTTTCTAAGGAAAAAATAGAGGGGAAAAAAACTGACTAAAAAAGAAGAGCAGAGTTCCTGGAGAACCAGCTTCATGGGGCAGTTCTCTTTAAATGGCAACACGTTTAATTAAGTTATACAGATAAACAATGTCATTTAAGTCGTGAATGCTTCCCTTCTCTCTCACCCCTATGGAATATGACTAGTTCTCCAAGAAACCAAGATTTGTTGGCAAACTTTGAGCGCTTTGATGAGAAAGTGCCCTGGAAATGCAAAACTTCATTATTTGTTAATTTTTTTTTAAGAGTTTTAAAGGGTTTTCAAACCAATTTTTAAAGCTAAAAAGAAAAACCACAAAGAAGTCAATAGCATTTCCAAGGTTATTCCCCAGGAGAAAAACAGAGATGTCTTAGGAGAAAGGGAGAGGATTCTCTTCAAGCTTCATGAGGGTTTCTTAGTTTGGGGCCTAATCTGAGAGGACCAGGAACTTGCCTGGGGCTGAAGCTCTGCTGTTGAATGCTGACAGGAGGTAGATGAACTGGGACCCTTGTATGAAATACCCACCTGCCCCCCTGCCTTGGCCCCAGGAGGCTCTCGTGAAACGTTCTTATTTGTTCTCAATCAGGGCAGTCTCCTTGGAGGAAGTGAATCTGGAATGAAGAGAGAGAAGTCTCAGAGGGAACTTCAGGCCTGGAAGGATAAATGCCCCAGTTATAAAGGGACACATCTAGTGCTGAGAATCTGGCAGGGGGAGATGAGGAAGACAAAACGGGGAGGCCAAGCGGAGCATGAGAACCTTCAAGGTAATGGAGGACAACACATGCTAAGGAGGGGCCTGTTGACAAGAATCCTACCAACGAATCCTCTAAGGTTTAAAGGACCAGAGGGATGACTGTAGGTTCAAATGTAGAGCCCAGTCAGTCACCTTGAGTATTTTTAACTAACTTACTTTTTTTCTGATTATGAAGCTATTATTATAACCAAAGTAGAAAATAAAAATGATAAAGAGAAAGGCAGATTAATATTTCCACATCTCCACCACAGGCACCTGGTAGGATTGTACCCTCTGGCCTTCTTGTGGTTGGGCAGGGGCAGTTCCTGGCCAATATGTCTGCATGGTGTGGGCAGTGAGATTATTAGAGAATAAAAAGAGACGTGAAATGCTTTGAATTTAAAAAAATAGAAAGGCAGGTATTGTCCGAATGTCATTCAGATGCAGCCTTTAATAATTTTGGAGTCTTGTAATGGAGGTCATTCTGTGTCTATCGTTTTATAGTCTGGTTTTTATACTTAGTATTATCATTTCTTTGTCATTGCTTTTTTTTTCAAAAACATGATTTGTAATGGCTGCATAATACTCTGTCTCTAGATATGCCAGAGCATTTAACCAGTCTTTTCTGGAACATGTATTGAGTGCTTACGCTATGCTGGACCGCGTGATGGGTGCTGAATGCAGCATAGACCCTGTCCTCAGGGAGCTCAAATGGGAGAAAATAGACAGGTAAGCAGGCAAGTCTTCCACAGGAAGAGAGCATGACCACAGAGGGAAGTCCAGGGGCTTTGGAACTGCAGAGCAGGAGTGCCCAAGTGAGCCTTGAGTGTGGGGAGGTCAGTGAAAGAAGGGCATTTTGGGTTAATTCCATTTTTTTTTTTAATGTTATAAAGCTATGATGAGCATCTTTCGGCATAAATCTATGTCCACATTTCCAATTTATCCTTAAGACAATTCCTAGAAGTGGAGTGTGAGTTACCTGAGATTTTTAGCAAGAATAGTTTTTGCCTGATGATAAAGATAATTGAATTAACGTTAGTATACAAAAGTGACTAACCACCCATCCGCCACTAAAGTTGTAGTCGCCTAAACCTCCATGGGTATCAAGTCTGGGTCTCTTCCTTCTGGCTAGTCACTGCTCAAATGTCACCTCATCACAGAGGCCATCCCTAACCCGCTAAATACAAGAGCAACTTTAGCCTCTTTCTTCCCTCAGACTGTCCCATAGGAGACTCTGTTTCTTTCCGTTTCATTCACACACACACACACACACACACATACGCACACACAAATGCAAAACTTCATTATTTGTTAATTTTTTTTTAAGAGTTTTAAAGGGTTTTCAAACCAATTTTTAAAGCTAAAAAGAAAAACCACAAAGAAGTCAATAGCATTTCCAAGGTTATTCCCCAGGAGAAAAACAGAGATGTCTTAGGAGAAAGGGAGAGGATTCTCTTCAAGCTTCATGAGGGTTTCTTAGTTTGGGGCCTAATCTGAGAGGACCAGGAACTTGCCTGGGGCTGAAGCTCTGCTGTTGAATGCTGACAGGAGGTAGATGAACTGGGACCCTTGTATGAAATACCCACCTGCCCCCCTGCCTTGGCCCCAGGAGGCTCTCGTGAAACGTTCTTATTTGTTCTCAATCAGGGCAGTCTCCTTGGAGGAAGTGAATCTGGAATGAAGAGAGAGAAGTCTCAGAGGGAACTTCAGGCCTGGAAGGATAAATGCCCCAGTTATAAAGGGACACATCTAGTGCTGAGAATCTGGCAGGGGGAGATGAGGAAGACAAAACGGGGAGGCCAAGCGGAGCATGAGAACCTTCAAGGTAATGGAGGACAACACATGCTAAGGAGGGGCCTGTTGACAAGAATCCTACCAACGAATCCTCTAAGGTTTAAAGGACCAGAGGGATGACTGTAGGTTCAAATGTAGAGCCCAGTCAGTCACCTTGAGTATTTTTAACTAACTTACTTTTTTTCTGATTATGAAGCTATTATTATAACCAAAGTAGAAAATAAAAATGATAAAGAGAAAGGCAGATTAATATTTCCACATCTCCACCACAGGCACCTGGTAGGATTGTACCCTCTGGCCTTCTTGTGGTTGGGCAGGGGCAGTTCCTGGCCAATATGTCTGCATGGTGTGGGCAGTGAGATTATTAGAGAATAAAAAGAGACGTGAAATGCTTTGAATTTAAAAAAATAGAAAGGCAGGTATTGTCCGAATGTCATTCAGATGCAGCCTTTAATAATTTTGGAGTCTTGTAATGGAGGTCATTCTGTGTCTATAGTTTTATAGTCTGGTTTTTATACTTAGTATTATCATTTCTTTGTCATTGCTTTTTTTTTCAAAAACATGATTTGTAATGGCTGCATAATACTCTGTCTCTAGATATGCCAGAGCATTTAACCAGTCTTTTCTGGAACATGTATTGAGTGCTTACGCTATGCTGGACCGCGTGATGGGTGCTGAATGCAGCATAGACCCTGTCCTCAGGGAGCTCAAATGGGAGAAAATAGACAGGTAAGCAGGCAAGTCTTCCACAGGAAGAGAGCATGACCACAGAGGGAAGTCCAGGGGCTTTGGAACTGCAGAGCAGGAGTGCCCAAGTGAGCCTTGAGTGTGGGGAGGTCAGTGAAAGAAGGGCATTTTGGGTTAATTCCATTTTTTTTTTTAATGTTATAAAGCTATGATGAGCATCTTTCGGCATAAATCTATGTCCACATTTCCAATTTATCCTTAAGACAATTCCTAGAAGTGGAGTGTGAGTTACCTGAGATTTTTAGCAAGAATAGTTTTTGCCTGATGATAAAGATAATTGAATTAACGTTAGTATACAAAAGTGACTAACCACCCATCCGCCACTAAAGTTGTAGTCGCCTAAACCTCCATGGGTATCAAGTCTGGGTCTCTTCCTTCTGGCTAGTCACTGCTCAAATGTCACCTCATCACAGAGGCCATCCCTAACCCGCTAAATACAAGAGCAACTTTAGCCTCTTTCTTCCCTCAGACTGTCCCATAGGAGACTCTGTTTCTTTCCGTTTCATTCACACACACACACACACACACACATACGCACACACACGCACACACACACCACCTACTTACTTGTCTGTTTTCTGTCTCCTCTCCCTAGAATGAAGCCGCCATGAGATAGTGACTTTATTTTCTTCACTGCTATGTCCCCAGCACCTAAAACATTGCCAGGTGCATACTAAGCACTTGATACACGTTTGTTGACTGAATAGATGAATTGGTAATTGTGACTGATGCCAAATGTAATTTATTCTGTAAATTTGAGCAGTGTAGTTTTACCTTTACTAAAACTCTAAGCGTAAAACTGTAGCATTCGGGGGGATTCATGACATAAGAAAACAGTTATGAAGAAAGCCCTGAGGCGCTTAACTTGTACCTGAGTCTTAGCCAACACCTGGACCCAAAGGAGTGTGCTTACATCACCATGGATCTTAGAACAAATTCACATGGTCTGTACACCATTAACTCTAGGCCTTTCATCGACTATTAGAAAACCGTGGCTACCTCTGTTTTAAGACGTAAAACATTATTTTTTACTTAGCTTCACTCTGGAGAAAGAATGAATTCAAGGGTGAGCATTTTCCTGATCCTTTACTCCTGACACTTCTCTGAAGTCAGCTGAGAACCTAATCGCTGCCCCTCAGAGCTGACCATTTGCCCTCAAAGTGATGAATGAGTAGGACATGTAGATGAGCCCTGAGCCTCTGAGACATGCCATAGGGTTCTTGGGGTGTGATCCCCAAAAAAGCAGTAGTAGCATCACCAACCAGGAAGTGGTAGAAATGGAAATTCTTGGGCCCTGACCTAGACCTTCTGATTTAGAAACTCTGGAGAAGGACCCAGCAATCTGTGTCTTAAGAAGTCCTCCTGATGATTCTTATGCATGCTCAAGCTTGAGGACCACTGTCATGGGGGGAATCATCTCACTCTCAATGAATTGTGTTTACAATAACCCATAGCAATCTTTTCCGGAAATCTGTAGTTAGACTTTGGCTGCAGCAAAACAAGGTGCACTATCCAGAAACTATGCCATGGTCTGTTAGGTTAAACCATATGGAATTGACATTTGTAGGTCAAATATGGTTGAATAGGGCTTCCAGTTTCAGCTCAGAGACACAGAGAGCTGCAGGATGTCCTTCCCGTGCTTACAACAAGAAAAAAGCTGGACAGACTGGAAAGTAAAAGAGAACTGAGTTTTCAGAGCAAACAGCCATTTCAAACTCTGGAGAGAGACAGGCACTTTTTTTGAGACACAGGACCTGAGCATTTGCTTACCAGGGACAGAAGCCATCAGATACTATAGAAATGGAAAAGAATATAAACCTAGAAGAATTAGCAAATTGCTTGAGGCTTAGTGTGGACTAGCTTGAGAGTATGATGCTCCTGGGGAGAGGGGTTAAACCTTTTTGCAGACATTTCCTCTAAGAACCCCTCCTGGCTCTTACAGGGAGGATCAGAGAAAATTCATGGTGCAGGCTGGAAGTGCTGGCTCAGGAATCACTGAGAATTCCAGTCAGATCCTTATCCCTTAAGGAGAAAAAGGCTTTATTCTACAGGGGGCGGACATGGTCTACGGACACCGGTGAAATGCCGTTGCAGCTGGAGGAATCAACTCCATTCAGCCTCAATTCCCATCTCACCTAAAAAGATTTAATCTTCAGGGAAAAGGGCCTCAAGGCCGTTGGTTGAGAATGCCGTTGGATACCCACTGCATCTGGGGAAAGAGAAGGAAAGCTTTATCCCTGGAGGAGGGACAGAGCACTTTTGATGAAACTGAGGCTTAGCATATTAGAGACACCTCTCCACCATGCCCCACTAGCACACTAACAAATCTCCAGGAATAACAACAGTGGATTACAGCAGGGAGAGCTGCAAGAGATAGACTGTCTTGGGAACAGCACAAAGGGAAGCCCCCAAACCAAGAGGGGGGACCAAAAAAGATCACTAGGGGAATTCTGTGTCTCTGACGTCCATAGAGACAACAAACCTCAACACTACCACAGTATCTCCTGCCTTACACAAAATGTCTGGCTTTCAACAAAAAATTACAAGGCATCCCAAAAGGCAAGAAAATTCAGTCTGAAGAGACAAAGCAATCATCGGAACCAGACACAGATATGACACAGCTATTGGAAGTATCAGAGAATGAATTTAGAATAATTTTGATCACTATGTTAAAGGCTCTAATGAAAAAAGTAGACAACATGCAAGGTCAGATAGTTAACTTCAGCAGAGACAGAAACTATAAGAAGGATTCAAATGGCTGGAAGTCAGAAACACAATAACAGAAATGAAGAATGTCTTTGGTTAATCAGCAGACTTAAATATTTATATTTACTTAAATAAATAGCAGGACTGACAGAGATAAAGAGAAGCACAAATCACCAAATCAAGAATGCAACAGGGAACATCATTACAGATCTGGCAGCCATTCAAAGGATAATAAGGGAATACTATGAACAAGTTTATGAACATAAATTCAACATATTAGAAGAAATGGACCAATTTCTCAAAAACCACAAACTATCAAAACTCAACCAAAATAAAATAGACAATCGTAACAATCCTATAACCATTGGAAAAAATGAACTTGTAATTCTGAAGCTCTGAAAAAGAAATCTCCAGTTCAAAATGGTTTCACTGCAGAATTCTATCAAATATTTAAAGAACTTTTTTTCCGCTGTGGATCTTTTTTTTTTTTTAACATCTCTATTGGAGTATAATTGCTTTACAATGGTGTATTAGTTTCTGCTTTATAACAAAGTGAATCAGCTATACATACACATATATCCCCATATCTCCTCCCTCTTGCGTCTCCCTCCCAACCTCCCTATCCCACCCCTCTACGTGGTCACAAAGCACCGAGCTGATCTCCCTGTGCTATGCGGCTGCTTCCCACTAGCTATCTATTTTACATTTGGG
>NC_041234.1:3736175-3736485 GCF_002837175.3 Physeter macrocephalus | reverse complement strand
AAGAGGGTTCCCTTTTCTCCACACCCTCTCCAGCATTTGTTGTTTGTAGATTTTCTGATGATGCCCAATCTAACTGGTGTGAGGTGATACCTCATTGTAGTTTTAATTTGCATTTCTCTAATAATTAGTGATGTTGAACAGCTTTTCGTGTGCTTCTTGGCCATCTGTATGTCTTTTGTGGAGAAATGTCTATTTAGGTCTTCTGCCCATTTTTGGATTAGGTTGTTTGTTTGTTTGTTTTTTTGTGGTACATGGGCCTCTCACTGTTGTGGCCTCTCCCGTTGCGGAGCACAGGCTCCGGACGTACAGG
>NC_041234.1:3733596-3735906 GCF_002837175.3 Physeter macrocephalus | reverse complement strand
AGCTGTCCAGTTTTCCCAGCACCACTTATTGAAGAGGCTGTCTTTTCTCCATTGTATATTCTTGCCTCCTTTATAAAAGATAAGGTGACCATATGTGTGTGGGTTTATCTCTGGGCTTTCTAACCTGTTCCATTGATCTATATTTCTGTCTTTGTGCCAGTACCATACTGTCTTGATTACTGTAGCTCTGTAGTATAGTCTGAAGTCAGGGAGCCAGATTCCTCCAGCTCCGTTTTTCTTTCTCAGCACTGCTTTGGCTATTCAGGGTCTTTTGTGTTTCCATACAAATTGTGATATTTTTTATTCTAGTTCTGTGAAAAAAATGCAATTGGTAGTTTGATAGGGATTGCATTGAATCTGTAGATTGCTTTGGGTAGTATAGTCATTTTCACAATGTTGATTCTTCCAATCCAAGAACATGGTGTATCTCTCCATCTGTTTGTATCATCTTTAATTTCTTTCATCAGTGTCTTATAGTTTTTTGCATACAGGTCTTTTGTCTCCTTAGGTAGGTTTATTCCTAGATATTTTATTCTTTTTGTTGCAATGGTAAATGGGAGTGTTTCCTTAATTTCTCTTTCAGATTTTTCATCATTAGTGTATAGGAATGCAAGAGATTTCTGTGCATTAATTTTGTATCTTGCAACTTTAACAAATTCATTGATTAGCTCTAGTAGTTTTCTGATGGCATCTTTAGGATTCTCTAGGTATAGTATCATGTCATCGGCAAACAGTGACAGTTTTAATCGTTTTCCTATTTGGATTCCTTTTATTTCGTCTTCTTCTCTGATTGCTGTGGCCAAAACTTCCAAAACTATGTTGAATAAGAGTGGTGAGAGTGGGCAACCTTGTCTTGTTCCTGATCTTAGTGGAAATGGTTTCAGTTTTTCACCATTGAGAACAATGCTGGCTGTGGGTTTGTCATATATGGCCTTTATTATGTTGAGGAAAGTTCCCTCTATGCCTACTTTCTGCAGGGTTTTTATCATAAATGGGTGTTGAATTTTGTCAAAAGCTTTTTCTGCATCTATTCAGATGATCATATGGTTTTTCTCCCTTAATTTGTTAATATGGTGTATCGCATTGATTGATTTGCGTATATTGAAGAATCCTTGCATTCCTGGGATAAACCCCACTATATCGTGGTGTGTGATCCTTGTAATGTGCCCTTGGATTCTGTTTGCTAATATTTTGTTGAGGATTTTTGCATCTATGTTCATCAGTGATATTGGCCTGTAGTTTTCTTTCTTTGTGACATCTTTGTCTGGTTTTGCTATCAGGGTGATGGTGGCCTCATAGAATGAGTTTGGGAGTGTTCCTCCCTCTGCTGTATTTTGAAAGAGTTTGAGAAGGATAGGTGTTAGCTCTTCTGTAAATGGTTCATAGAATTCACCTGTGAAGCCATCGGGTCCTGGGCTCTTGTAGGTTGGAAGATTTTTAATCACAGTTTCAATTTCAGTGCTTGTGATTCGTCTGTTTATATTTTCTATTTCTTCCTGGTTCAGTCTCAGAAGGTTTGCTTTTCTAAGAATTTGTCCATTTCTTCCAGGTTATCCCTTTTATTGGCATATAGTTGCTTGTAGTAATCTCTCATGATCCTTTGTATTTCTGCAGTGTCAGTTGTTACTTCTCCTTTTTCATTTCTAATTCTGTTGATTTGAGTCTTCACCCTTTTTTTCTTCATGAGTCTGGCTAATGGTTTATCAACTTTGTTTATCTTCTCAAAGAACCAGCTTTTGGTTTTATTGATCTTTGCTATCGTTTCCTTCATTTCTTTTTCATTTATTTCTGTTCTGATTTTTATGATTTCATTCCTTCTGCTAACTTTCGGGTTATTTTGTTCTTCTTTCTCTATTTGCTTTAGGTGTAATGTTAGGTTGTTTATTTGAGATGTTTCTAGTATCTTGAGGTAGGATTGTATTGCTATAAAGTTCCCTCTTAGAACTGCTTTTGCTGCCTCGCATAGGTTTTGGGTCATCGTGTTTTCATTGTCATTTGTTTCTAGGCATTTTTTTATTTCCTCTTTGACTCCTTCAGTGATCTCTTGGTTATTTAGTAGCGTATTGTTTGGCCTCCATGTGTTTGTATCTTTTACAGTTTTTTTCCCTGTAATTGATATCTAGTCTCATAGCACTGTGGTTGGAAAAGATACTTCATACGATTTCAATTTTCTTAAATTTACCAAGGCTTGATTTGTGACCCAAGATATGGTGTATCCTGGAGAATGTTCCGTGAGCACTTGAGAAGAAAGTGTATTCTGTTGTTTTTGGATGGAATGTCCTATAAATATCAATTAAGTCCGTCTTGTTT
>NC_041234.1:3705245-3732939 GCF_002837175.3 Physeter macrocephalus | reverse complement strand
ATGTGTCCCTAGGTCTGAAGTGGGTCTCTTGTAGACAGCATATATACGGGTCTTGTTTTTGTATCCATTCAGCCAGTCTATGTCTTTTGGTTAGAGCATTTAATCCATTTACATTCAAGGTAATTATCAATATGTATGTTCCTATGACCATTTTCTTAATTGTTTTGGGTTTGTTATTTTAGGTCTTTTCCTCCTCTTGTGTTTCCTGCCTAGAGAAGTTCCTTTAGCATTTGTTGTAAAGCTGGTTTGGTGGTGCTGAACTCTCTTTGCTTTTGCTTGTCTGTAAAGGTTTTAATTTCTCCATCGAATCTGAATGGCATCCTTGCTGGGTAGAGTAATCTTGGTTGTAGGTTTTTCCTTTTCATCCCTTTAAATGTCCTGCCACTCCCTTCTGGCTTGCACAGTTTCCACTGAAAATCAGCTTTTAACCTTATGGAGATTCCCTTGTATGTTATTTGTTGCTTTTCCCTTGCTGCTTTTAATATTTTTTCTTTGTATTTAATTATTGATTGTTTGATTAATATATGTTTTGGCGTGTTTCTCCTTGGATTTATCCTGTATGGGACTCTCTGTGCTTCCTGGACTTGATTGACTATTTCCTTTCCTCACGGGCCCAGCCGCTCCGCGGCATGTGGGATCCTCCCAGACCGGGGCGCGAACCCGGTTCCCCTGCATCGGCAGGCGGACGCGCAACCACTGCGCCACCAGGGAAGCCCTCTCCATTCTATTTCCAAGATTTTCGATCATCTTTACTATCATTGCTCTGAATTCTTTCTCAGGTAGACTGCCTATTTCCTCTTCATTTGTTTGGCCTGGTGGGTTTTTACCTTGCTCCTTCATCTGCTGTGTATTTCTCTGTCTTCTCATTTTGGTTAACTTACTGTGTTTGGGGTCTCCTTTTTGCAGGCTGCAGGTTCATAGTTCCTGTTGTTTTTGGTGTCTGCCCCCAGTGGGTGAGATTGGTTCAGTGGCTTGTGTAGGTTTCCTGGTGGAGGGGACTGGTGCCTGTGTTCTGATGGGGCGGGCTGGATCTTGTCTTTCTGGTGGGCAGGGCCATGTCCGGTGGTGTGTTTTGTGCTGTCTGTGAACTTAGTATGATTTTAGTCAGCCTCTCTGCTAATGGGTGGGGTTGTGTTCCTGTCTTGCTAGTTGTTTGGCATGGGGCGTCCAGCACTGGAGCTTGCTGGCCGTTGAGTGGAGCTGGGTCTTAGGGTTGAGACGGAGATCTCTGGGAGAGCTCTTGCCGATTGATATTACGTGCGGCCTGGAGGTCTCTGGTGGTCCAATGTCCTGAACTCAGCTCTCCCACCTCAGCGGCTCAGGCCTGACAGCAGGCCGGAGCACCAAGACCCTGTCAGCCACGTGGCTGATTATGGATACTGAGAAGTCCAACAATCTGTGGTCTGGGAGCTGGAGACTCAAGAAGCCAGTGGTGTAGTTCCAGTCTGAGTCCAGAGGCCTCAGGAGTGCCAATGGTATAAGTCCCAGTCTCTAATATTTTCTACTGATTCAAGTGGGAATGCCAAGGTATTCTTGCTTCCAGTCTGATTCAACCTGCAGATATGGATCAAGTTTGGGGCAACCTACTTAACAGGGCTATGATGAATCATTCTTGATACACGCCGAATTGGATATTGTACATAAGTAATTTGAAGCCAAGTCATATAGAGAGTGCTTGAGGGCTCTAGGGAGTCTGGTTTGAGAGGTGTAAACACAGGAAGGACAAGCACCTTTTAGAAGAATGCAGGGTGAGGGAGTCAAAATGGATTTTAAATATAAAATGTAAAACTATGAAACTTTTAGAAAAAAAGAGGAGAAAATCTTTGAGCCCTAGGTCTAGGGAAAGTGTTCTTTAACTTGAAAGCAAAAGCACCATCCATAAATGGAAAAACTGATAAATTGGGCCTCATCAAGATTAAAAGCCTTAATCTATGAAACAGAAACAGACTCACAAACATAGAGAACAGGCTTGTGGTTGCCAAGGGGGAGGTGGGGAGAGAGAGGATTGGATTGGGAGTTTGGGACTAGCAGATCCAAACGATTATATATAGTATGGATAAACAACAAGGTCCTATTGTATAGCATGGGGAATTATACTCAATATCCTGTAATAAACCATAATGGAAACGAAGTTTTTAAAAAGATTAAAAGCTTTTGCTCTGTCTGTTAAAGAGGATAAAAAGACAAGCTACAGACTGGGAGAGAAATATTTGCAACCCCCATATCTGACAAAGAATTGCTATCTAGAATATATAGAGAACACTCAAAACTCAACAGTAAAAAACCAAACATTCCACTTAGAAAATGGGCACAAGATATGAACAGACATTCACCAAAGAAGATAAACAAATGGCAGAAAAGCACATGAAAAGATGTTAAACATCATTATCCATTGGAAAAATGCAAATTAAAACCACAGTGAAATATTACTACGCACTTATCAAAATGGCTAAAATTTTTTAAAGTGACAACACCAAATACTAGCAAGGATGTGGAGAAACTGGATCACTTGTACATTGCTGGTGGGAATGCAAAACAGTGTAGCCACTCTGGAAAACAATTTGGCAGTTTCTTAAAAAATTAAACAGGCAACTACCATATGACCTAGAATTTGCACTCCTGGGCGTTTATCCCAGAGAAATGAAAACTTACGTTCGCACAGAAACCTGTACATGAATGTTCATCGCAGCTTTATTCATAATAACCCAGGAGTGGAAACAACCCAGGTGTCCTTCAATGGGTGCATGATTAAAGAAACTGTCGTGCATCTATACCATGGAATAGTGCTCAGCAATAATTGGAAAGGATTACTGATGCAACAGCTTGGATGAATCCCAGGGGAATTGTGCTGGGTGAAAAAAGACAGTCCTTAAAGGTTACATATTCTATGGTTCCATTTATATAACATTCTTGAAATGACAAAATTATAGAAATGGAGATCAGATTAGTGGTTGCCAGCAGTTAGGGATGAGGGGTGAGAAGGGAGATGGGTGTGGCAGTCAAAGGGCAGCAGGAGGGATCCTTGTGGTGATGAAACTGTTCTGTATGTTGACTGTCTTAATGTCAATACCCTGATATCTTGATATCAGTATCCTTGATAGCGTACTACAGTTTGGCAAGATGTTACCATTGGGGCAAACTGATTAAAGGGTTCACCAGATCTCTGTATGATTTCTACAATCATCTCAAAATAAAGTTTAATTTTAAAAAAGTCTTTTGTACACACAGAACAACAATAGAGACAAATAGAGACTCTTCCTGAGGAGAATCATCAAGGTGGTGAGTAGCCTGGATACTATGTCATGGAGAAATGATCGAAGGGTGTGGGAGGTGGGAGAAACCTGAGGGCAGTACTTGGAAAGCTGCCATGTGGAAGAAGAATTAAATTAGAATAAGTGGGTGGGGGCTTCCCTGGTGGTGCAGTGGTTAAGAATCCACCTGCCAATGCAGGGGACACGGGTTCGAGCCCTGGTCCGGGAAGATCCCACATGCCACCAAGCGGCTGGGCCCGTGCGCCACAATTACTGAGCCTGCGCTCTAGAGCCCGCGAGCCACAACTACTGAGCTCACGTGCCACAACTACTGAAGCCCGCGCACCGTAGAGCCTGTGCTCTGCAACAAGAGAAGCCACCGCAATGAGAAGCCTGCGCGCCGCAACGAAGAGTATCCCCCGCGAGCCACAACTAGAGAAAGCCCATGTGCAGCAGCAAAGACACAAATCAGGCAAAAATAAAATAAATTAATTAAATAAATAAAATTTTTTAAAAGAAGAATAAATGGGTGGTAGTTATAAGAGAAGATTTCATTTAAATATATGGAAGAACTTTCTAGAAACTAGTGTTTAAAAAATGAGATGACGGGATTCTAAATATCTAGAGATTCTGGCCTTGCTGTTGCTTGAGCAAGCTAGGATGCCTTAGGGCCTTCGCACTGGCCCTTGCCTCTGCCTGCAGTGCTCTTCCTGTCCATATCTGCATGGCTAACACCCTTATCTCTTGCAAGTTCTTCTTCAATGTCCATTTTAAGTCAAGTGGGGGCTTTGGTTCATGTTATCGTTATCTTCACTCCAGGCCCTAGGCTGATGAAGCAGGTATCATCTGGAATGTTACTGGCAGCAGAAAGTTGATGGCAGAGAGAAAAGAGCACTCTGGAAGGTCTCGTACCAGAAACAAAATACTCATTTTCACAGTGAGGCTGGGCGTTCCCAGAAAAGAGAGTTGGAAATTAGAAGAGTGTTTTGGAGAGAGATTGGTGTGCTGGTGAGTTCCTCTCTGCCAATGGGGGTGTTGGAGGGTTGCCTACTACTCACCATGAGCCTAAGGAAAGGACTCAAAGATGGCTTGCTACATATGTTCCCAAGAAGTTTTCAGGACATGGAAGACAAGTGTGGGGTGAAGGGTATGCATTTCCCCTGGACCGGGTATGGCCCCAGCATGAGAAACCCATAAGTGGGGTTGCCTTAGCTCCTCTCCCTACACACCCCCATCTTGGAGACGTGGCCAGCATGGTGGAAGAGGGGAGAAGCCAACACTGCTCCTCCTTTTCCTGCTTCAAGTGGGCAGCCTGGAGCAGGCCTAGAGTGGGGAAGGGAGAAATGCTTTTCTTTTTAATGTTGAAATTTTAAGTCTTCTCATCTTAAAAGAATTTTAGACTTTTCCAGAAAAAGTTGCAAAAATCATATAAGGAGCGCAACACGGGACAGAGATCTCAGAGAAAGGGGAAACAAATAGAGCCCTGCGATTTCCCAGCTTACGGGCCTGAGAGAGTTTCCAGGCCATAGAACAGAGAAAGGGAGGCCGAGGGGAGCCCAGTTATCATTCTAAGTTGAGCTTATGGAGCTGGAATGCCAACGAGGCCACGGTTTGAGTACTGGGGAGGAAAAGCTGCGCAGAGTTCCAGAGGTGTGTAGATCGGGAATCTTCAGTAGGGTACGGACCAGCACCTGTGTGTAAAGAAAATACTCAAGGCTGGGGAAAGAACTACCTGAACGGATTAGGGGGAACAATCCTTGGAGGTCCCACAGGGCCCAGCTAGTTTCTGTTTCCACTGGCCAGAATGGAAAAACTTCATAAATCCCAAGACATTGGGTAGAATATTCAGAAAGGCATTGCCTCAGTAGTAGGGATTAATTACCCCTAGCCTAAAGGCTGCTCTGATCCCATTTAAAACAAAGCTTAAAAGGAAGCCTCAGAAGGATCAAACTATTTCCAAGTAACTGTGTCCCAGAACAAAGCTCAAGAATATTTATAGGAATACAAAAATACACAGTACTCATTAAGGTAAAATTCACAATGTGTGGCATCTAATAAAAAATTACCAGGCATGCAAAGAAGCAGGAAAAAAATGACCCACAATGAGGAGAAAAATCAACCAATAGGAAAAGATCCAGTAATAAAACAGATAATAGTATTCATAAACAAGGATATTAAAAGTTATTATAACTATATTCTATACCTTCAAGGAGGTAGAGGGCACATGTGAGACCAGAATGGGTGGTTGGTTTAGGGGTGACATAACTGTGAGTTCAGAGATTGCATGCTCATACCTAATGACTTGGTGGTCCTTCCATCCCTATCTATCTGTAAGTGATAGTCTTGTTTGTTCCAATATATATTCCATCTGCAACATGTCGTAGAGGGAAATAACTTATTATTTTTACTAAATCTTATGAAGTCCACCTTTTTCTCACAATCTACTTGATCACTCATGGTGTATAATTAAAACATGCTATGGGGACTTCCCTGGTGGCGCAGTGGTTAAGAACCCGCCTGCCAGTGCAGGGGACACGGGTTGAAGCCCTGGTCCGGGAAGATCCACATGCCGTGGAGCAACTAAGCCCATGCACCACAACTACTGAGCCTGTGCACCACAACTACTGAAGCCCATGCACCTAGAGCCCGTGCTCTGCAACAAGAGAAGCCATGGCATTGAGAAGCCCGCACACCAAAACAAAGAGCAGCCCCCGCTCAACGCAACTAGAGAAAGCCCGCGTGCGGCAACGAAGACTCAACGCAGCCAAAAATAAATAAATGTTTTAAAAAAACATGCTATGAGTTTCACCTATATTTCATAAACTAGTATTTTATATATAATCTACACTTAATGCTTCTTATGAGTTTCATCCACCCTGTTTGTTTTTCTTGTACTTTATGGCAGATTACAATAATCTTATTGTACTAAATAAGATTATTATCATAAATATGTCCATACAATATAGCATCTATACACAGGTATATCTGTCTATAGACATTTCTGTCTATCTACTTATAACATAATGGCAGGGACTTTGGCTGTCTTGTTCACTATGATAACCTCTGCACCAAGGACAGTGCCTGACACACAATAGATGCTCAAGAAATCCTTGTTGAATGACTACATATGTTAGAGTTTTTCCAAATACATATACTATTGTGCAACCTGGTTGTTTCCCTTTTGTCACTATTTGCTTGGCCCTTGGGCACACTGTATTTTCTTAGGAAAAAAGTAATGAAATTGCCACTCAAGTGGTAACTAAAATATTTACAGTGTTTACAGTGTGAGTCAAAGAACTAACTAGTGGGACCACAACTGGTATGAATAACCAACCTAAAATAAAATGGAGGAAATGAGAAGAACACCTAGATTTAATCTTACTCTTTAGCTACAGTGCCTCTACTCTATTCTTCAATTCCCTCTGCCAGTCCAAATGACATCTCTGCACTGGGGCAAAGTGTTTTCCAGGATGTGCACTTAGGGGCAAGGCGGAGGTAAGAACAGACAATTGTTCAACTAAAAGGAAAAGACTAATCCAGCGTTTTGCAATTTTCGCATCAGTGGGGCTGGGGCAGGGGAGGTAGGAAGGACATTGGGAGAAGGGGCTGGGACATGTTTCAGGTGTGCAAATTACTAGAAACAATGAGAAGGTGGGCTGTGCATGCCAACTGCGAGGAAGGTGCCTGCTAGCCAGGTTCTTTACTCAGCAGGGGTTGTGATTAAAGAATGGTATTATTCAAGCCAGAATTCACAACTCCTATGAGTCTCATTTAGTCAGCAGGGCCTAGTGAGAGCTGGAAGAAACATAGGAAGATTGAAGTGCAGGCAACAGCAAGACATTGGCAAGCAATTGTGAAGTGGGCATCTCTGTCCTTCTGAAGGCTGTGCCAGTCATTGAAATAATCTCAGATGAACAGGCACATTAGGAAAATTACTATTATTATGCATTACAAGGTTACAAAGAAGATGTGTCCTTTTATAGCATCGTACTTTTAAAAAAATCTTAGACGTGTTGGAAGTTTTCTCTAGCTTTCCTCTTCCTAATTCTGGCCTGTGTGTTTTTACAGATTTCCTCAGAGCCCATTTTCCATTCATTGGCTACAAAAGAGGTTGCACATTGATATCACTTGTGAAATTGCTAATTTCTACGAGGACAGGAATTAGGATTTCTTCAAAGATTTATGCTGGCGGTTTCTGCTTTCTTTTGGGGGTGAGGTAGAGGGATGGACTATATTATTGCTGAAACATGAAGAGAAGGTAAAGTGTTGTTTTATAAGGCAAGTCCTATCCTGCTTGTGTCAAAATGGCTTGTGATATGCTGCAAAGGACACCATCAAGAAAGTAAAAAGACAGCCTACAGAAGAGGAAAAAGTGTTTGCAAATCACATATCTGATAAGGGCCTTGTATCTATAATATATAAAGAGCTTTTGCAATTCAATAATAAAAAGACAAATACCCTGTTTGTAAAAGGGTAAAGGGTTTGAATGGACTTTTCTCCAAAGAAATTATGCAAATAGAGGATAAGCACACCACAAAATGCTCAACGTCATTAGTCTTTAAGAGAAACGCAAATCAAAATCCCAGTGAGCTATGACTTCACTCCCACTAGGATGGCTATAATCAAAAAGACAATAACAAGTGTTGGTGAGAGTGTGGAGAAGTTGGCATGCTTGTACACTGCTGGCGGAAATATAAAAAGGTGGAGCCACATTGGAAAGCAGTGGTAGCTTCTCCAAAGCTTAAACATAAAGTTGCCATATGACCCAGAAATCCCATTCCTAGGTATACACCCAGAACAAATGAAAACCTCTATCCACACATTGTATGATTCCATTTATAGGAAATGTCCAGAATAGCCAAATCTATAGAGACAGAAAGTAGATTGGTGGTTGCCTGGGGCTGATGCGTGTTGGGGGAGGTGGAGAGAGACTGTTGTTGATGGGTACTGGGGTTTTCTGGGGGGTGATGAAAATGTTCTAAAACTGAGTACGATGATGGCTGCTCAACTCCGCGGATAAACTAAAAACTATTTAAATGGGTTAACTGGATGGTTTGTGAATTATATCTCAATAAAACTATTATTAAAAATGAAAACCACCAAAACCCCAAAACCTTGTGACAATGTCCAGTGCATCCTATCTTTTAAATAAATACAAGTACTACCTGCAGTGGTAATACTACTTTTTAATACTTGGGCCTAAAATCGTGAGGTGGGTAAGATCCAGAGTAAAGAGCCCTTTGGGTTCACAGCATTTCTTAGATCCTGCAGGCAGGCTACTTGGAGTCTATTTTCCAGACCAACAAAATTTGATGCTGGTGCATCACGGTGCTTTTGTCAAGGTCACAGTGAAAGTCGGGACAAGCGGGTCTCCAGGGCATGAGCTCAGGAGGGCCATGCTCTTGGCAACTGGGGACAAGGAGTACAAACTCAGAGGTATTTTAAATAAGCATCTTCTCATCTCGATTCTGGGTTAACACTACATCTGTATTTAGTTTGGAATTGAAGATTTACATCCAGCCGGCGCTTTGAAAGAGCTTTTTCTCTGCCTGAAAAGCCTCAAATTGTTTTGAGGAAAAAAATGGGACTCCTAAGGCTGGAGGGACGGCAACAAGAGCAGAACCCTGAAATTCGTGAATCCGCCCTTCTTAGGGCGCTGCCTGGGGGAGGCGGCAGGGGGCGCCCTGCGGGCTTCTGCCCCGCCGCCCTTCCCAGACCTCCTCCCGCCCTCCGCTCGCCCTGACGTCCGCAGCCCCCGCCCCTCTCTCCCGAGCCTTCAAAGGGCGCTCGGGGGCTGCGGGGCTGTAGCTTCTGCGTGCCGCCGAGGGGCCCGACGCCGGGGCCACCGGCGGGCGCTGGGTCCCCCAGCTCCCTTCCCGCGTCGCAGGAGCAGGTGCCATAGCCGCCGGCCACTCGCGCGGAGGTGGGACAAGGAAGGGCGCGCGGGGCCGCCACATGGAGAGCGGCGGCGGGGCTCCCCCGGCTGGGGCGCTCGGGGCGTCGGCCGAGTCCGCACAGTTCCCGCTGCCGCCGGGGGACGAGGGCGCGGCGGGGCCGGCGTGGCCGCCGGAGCCCGAGGGGGTGGCCGAGGGCGAGGGGGCTGGAGGCGAGGGCGGGGGCGGGCCGCGGCGGGCTCTATGGGCAGTGTACGTGCGCAGCGAGAGCCCCCAGGGCGGTGCGGCCGGCGGCCCCGAGGCGGGGGCGCGGCGGTGCTTGCTGCGAAACTGCGAGGCCGAGGGCGTCCACCTCACCTCCGTGCCCTTCGGGGAGCTGGACTTTGGGGAGATAGCCGTGCTCGACGCCTTCTACGACGCAGGTGAGGCGGGTGTCCCCTTTGGCCCCCAGCCCACTCCTCCCAGTTCTCCTTATCTTCGCACACGCCGCCGAAGCACCAGCTCTTCCTCCCCATCTTAGCACCAGCTGACTCTTTCGACAGGACCGCCCCACCTTTTGGGGAGGGGAGAGTAGGTAGCCTTGTACCCTTTTACAGATAAGAAAACAGAGGCCCCTGGCATTTATAGTTCTGTATTCTTCAGTTTTCTTAAACATCAGATGATCCAAGAAACAGCCTATAACCCAGTCGAGGCTGAGTTCCCCGACCTCCAGTAGTTATTCAACTGTTTCTCACTCCTGTGGGTCCCAACCCTGGCTACACATTAGAATCACCTGTGGGAGCTTTTCAAACTCCTAATGCCCAGACTGTATCCCAGACCAGTGACATCAGAATCTGAGGCCTCAGGATTGTCGAATGCTTCCCACATGATTCCACTTTGCAGTCAAGGGTGGGTAATGGTCTGTTACAATGGGGGATGGGGATGGGGGGAGGAGGCGTCTCTTAGAAATGCCCCGGTGTTCTTTTGCACACTTAACACAGATTGACAGTGGGGCTGTGCTCTACTACCAGTGTGACAGATACATTTTACCCTGTAATGCACAAACATTCCCGGCTTCAGGATCTCCTCCGTTGCCGGAACGGGACACAGCTTACTGTAATAAGTGTGCCAGAAGAACCCAGCCTTAAATCAGTACTTTTGGTTGGCACGAGTTCCTCCAGGTGTGGAACGGATTGTTACTTGGCTGTTTTCCTTACCGAACCTTTGGAAGCCATGTGACAAGCCTCTGGCACTTGTGTGATATTCACAAGCATTGTGGGACAGTAGTTCACCTGGGAGACCCTGTGTCTTGGTTTCTCCACTGGTCAAACAGGAGTAACATGCCTGCCTTAATCCCAAAAGCTTGTGAGAAGGTAAATGGCGGCGGCCACACCGTGCTGATGAGATGGTAAGCTAGCTTTATTACCATCCATTCTTTGCCGGGGTCTGTTTTCTGCAGAGCAAATCCTCCCCAGCTGGAAGGAGGGTGGGGTAGCGGGCTTGTTCAAACAAGTGGCTGCTGGGCCTTTGAAAACACTCCCTGGATGTTTCTGATCACTCAGAGTAGACTCTTCAGCGCAACATCTTTTTTATTTTTATTTTTTTTAATTCATTTATTTTTTCAACATCTTTTTTAGATAAGTTGTTCAGGAGCCCATTTCACCTGGAACCACTCGGTTTTCTCGACTTCTGTTCATTCTCTGCTGAAAATGGAGTTTGAACAGACTCTTCTCTGAATGGTTAAATGTCCATTTGGCCATTAGGCACAACTGTAGCCTCCCGCTTGCTGGTGCCGACTCTGAAAATTGGCGTGGGGTGTGTGTGGGTGTGTGTGGGTGTGTGTGTGTGTGTGTGTGTGTGTGTATACAACAAGCCTTCATCTACTACCAGGACCCCTTCCTTCTGGTTGGGTGTGAAGATTCATTCAGGCAGAAATCTTGGGCTTTCAATTCCAGAGCTACACAAAGAGCACATGACCTTTTCTTGTTCTGGGTCCTGATTGCCTAGAATTTTCAGCTGCAGTACGTACCTCCTTTGGTTGACCTTGGCCTGGTCTTGAATAAATCATTTTTTAGTACATCATCATAACTAATAAGTTCTTTTCATAGGTTTGACAAACAATATACAAAACTCCAAGAAGTTGGTTCATGGATTTAAACAGACACCACGCCCCCACCCCGGCTTCCTGATCTCTGCCATTCACAGCTTTTTGGTGTCTCCACCAAAAAGATATAAATCTGTCGCTTTGGCTTTTTTGTAAAAGTTCTACAACCTTGCTCTCCAAGAACTATTGAACTGTCCCAGGTGTGTTTCGGGGGCGGGGAGGATGGTAGATGTGAAATTTAAGCACTTCCTATCTCCTGTTGTCATAGTAAGTCAAGGCTGGGCTGGATCGTGTTTTCCATCTCCTTGTGCAGTTTTATGTGGTCCTTTGTGGGTCTGAATAGGAGGTTATGTGTCACCAGTGCCTGGGTGATTTGCTGGGCTGCAGGAGAGCCATCAACCCATGCAAGGGGGCACGTGGGCACTGTTGTAAAAGAAAACCGCCATAAGCCATGAGGGCTGAGGAGCGTCTCATTGGCTTTTTTAAAAAATAATGATGGTAAAGTGTACGGAATATAACATTTGACGTTGAAACCATTTTTAAGTGTGTATTTCAGAGTCATTAAGTACAGTCGCACTGCTGTGCAGTCATCACCACTATCCATTTCCAGAACTTTTTCATCATCCCAAACGGAATCTCTGTACCCCTTAATAACTTGCCACTCCTCACTCCCCCAGCCCCTGGTACCCACTGTCCTACCCTCTGTCTCTATGAATTTGACTACTCTAGATGTCTCATATAAGTGGAATCATACAGTATTTGTCTTTCTGTGACTGGCTTATTTCACTTAGCGTGATGTCTTAGGCTATGGTGAATAATGCTGTAATGACCATGGGTGGATAAATTTTCTGTTCAAGTCTCTGCTTTCACATTTTCGGGTGTATACCCGGACATGGAATTACTGGGTCAAACGGTAATTCTATGTTTAATTTTTTGAGGGACGTTCTTTTTACTTTTAGCAGAGGTGGTGCTCATCTCTGTGTTGTGCCTTTGGCCCATAGAAGGACCTGGGTTTTTGTTTGTTTCTTTTGGGTTTTGTTTTTTTTTTTGTCATCCAGCATCCATCCTCAAAGATGAGAGTCTTGAATTCAGTAAAGCTATCAAATTCAGTAAGTGAGGGTCAATCCCTCGGTTACTTCTAGGGTTTGGAGAACAAAACATGTCTCTTTTTTTTTGTTTTTTTTTGTTTTTTTTTTTTTTTTTTTTTTTTTTTTAGAAGAAACTGCCTCTTCTGGATATGCCTTGGCGCCTTTTGCTGAGGTGCCCATTTCTCTACTTGAACAGAATTCATAGTCACGACTTTAGCTAATGTACTGTGTGTGTTGGGTGTGTTTGCACAGAGCAGCCTCCTCTGCTTCCTCAGGTGCATGCTGTGTCTCCCTCCTGGAGGTTCTCAGTGCTGGTGAATGTATGGAAAACTCGGACATCCTACAGGAAGGAAACCTGGGTAACTCTGTCTCATGCTTTCCCAAACATTTTGACCACAGAAACTATTCTCCCAGGATGCTGTAGTTGAATACACTTATTGTGGTTATTGAGTTAGCTATTAACTGCTCCAATGACGAGAACAGCCCCTTTGATCAGGACCTGGGACTCAGGTGAGCTTTCCATACCTGATGTGCCTGACTCTGCCTGCCCTCCGTCCTCTCTGAACCGCACGTACATGCTACTTTCCTGACTCGGGGGCCCTGATTCTGATTTTTTTCTTCAGCTATGTTCACAGTGATTTTAAACGTTGGGAGGTATTGCCACCTGCAACAGGAAATCCTTGCGTTTCCTGAACATTGATTAAAAGACCAAGACATCAGTCTCCAGGTTAGTTATCTGACTTTGCTCTGTCCTGATGGTTCCCCTTTTCTGGCAAGAGTCATTTGGAGGATACAAAGTGTGGCAGAGGTAGGTAGGTGGTCAGGAGATTGTTGCTCCTAGTTGTTGCTGGGAGCAGGGACTACGTTTTCCAGCACCCTTTGAGTCTATGTGGGCCATCTAACTAGTTCTGGCCAATGAAATGTGAGTATTAGTCATGTCTGTCACTTTGGGCCAAGGCGTTGGCATATCTGTAGAACTTCTCATACTCTCTCATCCCTTTCTGTGGTCTCCGTGGGTCCCTTGGAGGCTGGCTGTAGAAGATGGCAGTAGCACATGATGGAAGGTACCTGGATCCCTGAACCACTCTTTTGAGGATAACTGTTGGACCAGGATCATCCACTTTGGATTTTGCATAAGCAAGAGAGAAGCTTTTATTTAGTCAGGCTCCTCAGACTTGGGGGTGGTTTTTATAGTGGTAAGAGAGTGCAACTTGGGTTATGAAAATATAGCCCAGCTGCTAGAAAGTTGTCTCCTAGGGCATGCCTTTCCAAGAGAAAGTCAGGTCATGTATCATCTCCTGTAATGGACTGTCACTGGTAATAATATATGCCAATCGTGGGGCCCCTCACTATGCTGCTGTGGGCCAAGAAAATGGAATGGAAATGCTTGGGCCATCAGGTTCATACCAGCCATGGGAGGAGACATTCTAGCTTCTTCCCTGGTTTCACTGGTTTTGGAGGCTAGGTAATTTTTTCCTTTTGTATTAAATGATACTGGAGTGATTCTGTTGGTTTTTATCCGACAGTAGTATTGGGATTTTTGCAACAAAAAAGGATATATAATGGTTTAAAATAAGGTCAGCTCTAGTTGCGTTCTCTGCCCTTCATGTGGGTCGTGTCTCGCTTCACCTTCTGTGATGTTACTCATGGCTTCTTCGTTCGCTTAATGCGTCGTGTGGCATAGAGCATGCCCACCAGGCTTCCGTAGAGTCTTCCACATTGCCTAATCTCCTTTGCAGTTAGCTGGGGTTCTTTTGACGAGTGCTGGCCAATGAAACGTGAGCAGCGTCAACAAGTGTCACTTTGAAAGCAAATGAGAGTTAGATGATACGCCGCCTCCATCTCTCTTTGCCTGTCATGGCAAACTTGAAGGTTGTGTGTTCAAGATGGCAGTTAAGCCCCTGAAATTTGGGGGATTCGTCTGATGTGGCAGCATAGCCTAGCTCATTCCGACTAATACAGCTTGCTGTGCATTCTGCTAGAAATGCCTGAATGTATCTCTCAGCTGAGTTTGATGGGCTTAATCCATAGGTGCATTGGCTCCTGCTTAAGAAAGAGCCTTAGGGTCTTCCCCGGTGGTACAGTGGCTAAGACTCCACCCTCCCATTGCAGGGGGACCGGGTTCAATCCCTGGTCAGGGAACTAGATCCCGCATGCTGCAACTGAAAAGGTCCCGCATGCCGCAACTAAGACCTGACGCAGCCCAATAAATAAATAAATATTCGAAAAAAAGAGAGAGAGAGAGACTTAAAGATGTCTTAAGACTTCTAATAATTTGGTGCATACTCTTTCCTCACCATTCTGGAAAGTGCATGAAGTTCCAAGGAAGACAGTCCTGTGGACACATGGCTGTGGTGGTTGTAGAATGCACGTTTTGTGTGCCATCTATATACATGGTCAGGAGACTGGCCAAATCTATCAATATTTCCGGCAGAATGTAAGGGCAATAGTTAGTTAGACATTGCCTTCCCTTATGTAAGTAAACTTTGATGAGTGAAATCATCAATTTAGCAGTTCAAGTCAGAAACCTAGGAGTCATTCCTGACTCCACCCTGTCCCTCATTTTCAAATCCAGCCTATTGCTTGCAAATGGTTCTGAAACCTGCTTCCCTTCTCTCTACCAGGGAAGTTTGCCTCTGTCATGGCAAATTTGAAGGTTGTGTGTTCAAGATGGCAGTTAAGCCCCTGAAATTTGGGGGATTTGTCTGATGTGTCAGCACAGCCTAGCTCATCCTGACTAATATAGCTTGCTGTGCGTTCTGCTAGAAATGCCTGCCACCATCTTGGTCCAAGCATTGGCTTCTCTCATCCAGCTTACTGTCAGCAGTTTTGTAACTGGTCTTTCAAGGTTGGGCCAATCTCGGTGCATTCCAGTACATGTCATCTGCTTAGAAGCCACCGTATCCTGGCACCCTCCACCACCTGGCAGTCCTCCTCTGCCCAAAGCTCCTTCAGACTTCACATCTCAGGTCTTCAAGGAAGCCTTCACGAACTTCTCCCGCCCCCCGTCAGTTGTACGCACACTGTGGTTTTCTTTCCTAGCAAGTAACACAATTGTGATTAAATAATTATTGATTTAATGGTTGCTCTTCTGCCAGACAGTGAACTCTTCAATGGCAGGGAACCAGATGCAGTTTTCTTTGCTACACTTTGAGTCTTTCCTAGGAATACGTATCCAGCTCCTTTTTAGAATAACTCTCAGTGGACACAGATGACACTTGGTTTCTCCTGTCGAGATGAAGCAAAATTTGTTGGGGACCCTCAAAAGGAAATCAGAATGTGGTTTCCTGTAGAAACCAAGTTGAAAATGGTGGCCAGGCATAGTGCGATTGTGATTTTATTAAAAAATAAGATACATCCTAACGACACATTTCTGGGTGGTACATATCTAATAGAAGAGACTAGAAGAACTCACACTGGCCACACTGGAATGGAAACAGTGGTTTGGATTGTGTGCTGGGCAGACTGGTTCTTGTTGTTTGTCCACACGTTCTATAATGTTTATTTTCTATAATATAAATGTGATTTTATTTCAAGCAAGTGCAGTAGGAGATTAAAGATGGGGCTGCAAGTCAGAAGCCTTCTCCCACTCTTGTTTCCCTGCCGGCCGGCTCAGGCCCAGGCAACAATGACTGTACATCCAAGGACCTGTGCACACGAGCCCCTGGCTGGACCTCAGCTGTCCTCTGCTGCACGTGGCTGCTGGCTTGCCCAGAGGGGCCCTTCCCTGAGCCTCCTTCCTTTTGAACCACTTTTACTGCTACTGACTCAGCATTGAGCCTGGAACTTTCCTCAACTCTTAGTCACGTGAACTGGCTGATAGAGAAGCATTGCGCCTGTAGCATTGAATTGAGGCATTGCTGTTGGAGCATTGAGTGCATACAGTGGGTAGATAGATATTTGTGGACTGGCCCGCTGCATTACTGGCTGTATATTATTTGTTATGCGGGAAAATGTATGTTCAGTTCCCAGTCGTCAACTTACAGACGTATTTTTGGAATACAAGCCATAAACTATCTTTTAAAGCCTCCTAAGTATCAGGCTTTGAGATAGGTGCCGTTTAAATTCCGGTCAGACAGTGTAGACGGGAGAGGACTGAACTCTTGAAAAGCAAGCTGGAAAACTTCTTGTTTCCCAGTCCCTTGAACAGCTTTTGAGCTATTGGGTGTGACAGGGCTTGGCAAAAAATGCCTGGCGGTTATAGGGGCTTGGTTGGTGGTGGGGAGTTGTAGAGGAGAAAGGAGTCAAGCGGCAGACCTTGGCAGGAAGCAGAGTTCACTCAGGAGTTGGGGCTGCGGGAGGGCAGCCCAGGGGCCAGGCAGAACTGGACACGAAAGGGCGGGGGGAGAGCGGGAGCGTTCGATGTAGGTGATTTTTTTTCTTCTCTTCAATTTTTGTATTATGGAAAATTTCAAGCATGTGCCTTATGCAGCTTCAACAATTATTAACATTCTGCCACCTTTATTTCTTCTTGACCTCTACCCAATCCCCACCCCGTACTTGATTATACTTTTCAAGATTGTTAGTGTAAAAATGTATATACATTGAAATGCACAAATCTTCGTTGTACAACTTGGAGAAACGACTAAACCTAGGTAGGCAAATCCTATCACAATATAGTTTCCATCTGCCCAGAAAGTTCCCTTATGTCCCCTCCCACTCATTCCCCTTTCCACTCCCGTTCCTGGCCCCGGGCGGTGACTCTTATGCTGTCACTTTAGATTAGATTTGCCTTTTCTAGAGTTTTGTGTAAATGGACTCAGACAGTGTGTACTCTTCCGTGTCTGGCTTCCTTCACTCAGCGTGACTCTTGAGATTCATCCGTTCTGTTGCTGTTAGCAGTAGCTTGTTCCTTTTTAATGCCAAGTACTATGCCATTGCATGAATATATCACAGTTGGTTTAGCCATTCTCCTGTTGAAGGACATTTGGGTTGTTCCCAGTTTGGGGCTATTATAAATAAGGCTACTGTGAACATTTGTATGTAGGTCTTTTTGATGGCAAATGTTTTTTATTCCTCTCGGGTAAATACCTAGGAGTGGAATGGCTGGATCAAAGGGTAGGTGTATGTTAAACTGTTTAAGAAACTTCCAAACTTTTTTTCAAAGTGGTACCATTTTATATTCCTAGCACCGATGCACAAGAGCTACTGTGGCTTCTTGTCCTCACCAACACTTTGTATTACTGAGCTTTTCTATTTTGGCCCTGCTAGTTGGGGGGTGTGGTGGTTTCTCATTATGGTTTTAAGTCACCTTTCCCTGCTGATCAGTGATGTTGAGCACCTTTTCATGTGCTGTTTAGCCATGCAGACATCTTCCTTTGTGAGATGCCTGTTCAAGCCATTTACCTGTTTAGTTGGGTTGTCATCTTATTATTGAATTAGAAGAGTTCTTTATGTATTCCGGATTCCAGTGCTTTGTCGGAAGTATATTTTGTGAACATTTGCTCCCAGACTGTGGCTTGCTTATTCATCCACTTGTGACATTTGATGAGCAGAAAATTTTAACTTTGATTAAATCTAATTTAGGCTCTTTTCCTGTTAAGTTTGCTTTCTGTGTCCTGTCTAAGAAATCTTTGCCTACGTCCAGGTTGTGGTTTTGCAGCTCCTCTTCTACGTGTTCTTCTGAAAGCTTTATCGTTTCAGCTTTTACATTGAGGGCTGTGATTCATCTCAAATTCAGTTTGACACAGGTGACTTTGGATAAACCAAGCCTGACACCTTGCTTCAGACATCTGGGAGATGGGTCTTGCCCCAGGATGAGTACTCCAGGGACCTGGAGTCTAGCTGGCAGGACCATGGCTGCCTCTCTTTCATCTCACCATCCAGGAACGCATAGGAAATGCAGGTTGTCCTTTAGGCAGTTTGTACAAACTGACAAAACAGAGGACATTGGTTTTACGGATCAGGTTTTAATTTCTGCCCTGTCATTTATAGGCTGTGCTGTGTGACCCTGGATAACTTACTTAACATCTCTGACCCCCATTTTAAAAACCTCTAGGTAGAGATTCAGGCAAGTGCCCTGAACTTAGTAAGTGCTCAGTAAATGTCAGTCCCCCATATCTTTGCCTTCCTCTTGCTCCCAGCAATAAACACACCAGAACCTCAGTATGGAAGGAAATGTGCTCTGTGAAATAGTAAAGACTGGGGGCTCAGATTCTTTGGACGATCATCACGTTGTAGGGTCGTGTTATAGTTCTGCAGTTGGTTAAAAAAACATTTTTTTCCCTAAGTTTTGAGGTTGGAGATCCATGCCAGCTCCATTCCTGGTCCTGTGCTGCAGAAAGGAGGTGAGGAGAAGGCACAAAAGCCTGCTTTGTGATGAGCTCCTGATTTTTCCTTTTTATTGCGGTATAGCATATATACAGGAAAGGGTACAGTCTTGTGTACTGCTCTGTGACTTTTCACAAACTGTACACACCATGTAACCCAGCACGTGGATCAAAAAAGACAAGTGAATGCCGACAGCACCTCAGAGTATGATCGCTTCTGTTTGCCAGCCCGGCCGGAAGTAACAACTATCTGTCTCTAGAGATTTGTTTATTCATATAAATGAAATCATGTCATGCTGGTTCGTTTTGACTGTCTTCTTTCACTTAATGTGTTTTCAAGATTCATCCATGTTGTGGTATATATCAGTACTTCATTACTTTTTTGTTGCTGAATAGCATTTTGTTGTATGGATACACCACATTGTATTTTTCCATCCTTCCGTTGATGGGGTTATTTCCAGTTTGGGCTGTTGTGAATAATGCTACAAGTTTTTGTGTGGACTTGTGTTTGCATTTCTCTTGGGTATACACCTAGCAGTGGGATTTCTGGGTCATATGGTAGCTCTAATGTTCTTTTAAAAGTTTTTTATTGTGATAAAGAAACACGTCATAAAATTTACCGTCTTAACTGTTTCTAAGTGTGCCGTTCAGTGGTGTGGTGCATTCGTATTGTTGTGTAACCAGTCTCCAGAACTTTTTCATCTTACAAAACGAGAACTCTGTACCCATTAAACCACGATTCTCCACTCTGCCCTTCCCCCAGCTACCAGTAACCACCATTCTACTTTCTGTCTCTGAGTTTGACTACTCTAGGTATGTTTTGTAAGTGGAATCGTACAGTGTTCTGGGTGTGTGTGTGGCTGGCTCTTTTCATTTAGCATAATGTCCTCAAAGTTCATCCATGTTGTAGCATGTGTCAGAATTTCCTTCCTTTTTAAGGCTGAATAATATTCTGCTGTACGGATAGACCACATTTTGTTTATCCATTCATCCATTGATGGACACTTGGGTTGCATCCACCTTATATTTAACCTTTTGAGGAACTCCTTTCCAGAAAAATTTTCCAAAGCAGGTGCACCGTTTTACACTCCCATCAGCAATGTGTGAGCATTCCAATTTCACCACATCCTCACCAACACTTGTTATTTTCTGTCTTTTTTAAATTATAGCCATCCTAGTAGGTTTGAAGTGTTATCTCATTTTGGGGTTTTTTTGTTTTTTTGTTTTTGTGGTACGCGGGCCTCTCACTGTTGTGGCCTCTCCCGCCACGGAGCACAGGCTCCGGACACACAGGCTCAGTAGCCGTGGCTCACGGGCCCAGCCGCTCCGCGGCATGTGGGATCTTCCCGGACCAGGGCACGAACCCGCGTCCCCTGCATCGGCAGGCGGACTCTCAACCACTGCGCCGCCAGGGAAGCCCTCACTTTGGTTTTGATTTGAATTTCCTTGATGACTAAGGATGTTAAATGTCTTTTCATGTGTTTATTGACCATTTGTGTATCTTGGCAGAAATGTCTACTCAAATCCTTTGTCCTTTTTTTCACTTGGGCTATTTGACATCTTGTTGAGCTGCAAGAATCCTTTATATAATCTGGAGACATAATCCCTTGTCAGATATACAATTTGCAAATATTTTCTCCCGTTCGGTGATTTATCTTTTAACTTTCTTGATGCTGTTTTTTAACGCCTGAGTTTTTAATTTTGAAGTCCAATTTATCTGTTTTTATCCCATGTGTGCTGTTTCCTCTAAGTTTTTTTAGCTTCTTCTTTATCCTTTCAGTGTTTCTTTATGTCCGTTGTCAGCAAGCTACAACCTGCAAGCTGGCTGCCTTTATTTTGTAACTAAAGTTTTATCGGAACGCATCCATTCTCCTGTGGCCACTTTGGGGCTACAGTGGTGGAGACTGTGTGGCCCACAGAGCCGAAAATATTACTATCTGGCATTCTTATCCTCCCTTTCTTACTCAAAAGGTACCAGACCAAATACAGTTTAGCCAGGACACCTTTCCAAATCAGAATATGGGAATCTTCCTTATTCTTCTTTATAGCTGAATAGTACTTCATTGGGTGGATGTATCATTGTTTATTCTACCAATACCTTTTTTTACGGGACACTTGGATATATAGTTTTTTGCTACTAAGCTGTGATGAATAACTTCATACATGGGCCATTTAATACGTGTATGGGTGTATTTGTGATTAGGTAGCCCCAAGTGGTATTTGTGAATTAAAGAATAAATGCACCTGTAATTTTGGTAAATAGTGTCAGATTCCTATCTGTGGGTTATACCGTTATCTTTCTTTATAACCTCACGAACAAAATAGTTTGCCAATATTTTAGACTCTTGTTAACCTGATGGTTGAGGGATGATATCTCAGTTAGTTTTAGTTTGTATTTCTCTTACTCTGAGCAAAGTTGAGCATATTTCCCCTTTTTTCTGAGTGCTATCTATCCATAACCCTCCCCCCCTTTTTTCCTATTGGTTTATGGGTCTTTGGGAGAGGGTCTTGATTTCTAGGAGATCTTTCTTTTTTTTTAATAAGTTAATTTATTTATTTATTAATTTTTGGCTGCGTCGGGTCTTCATTGCTGCGTGCGGGCTTTCTCTAGTTGCGGCGAGCGGGGGCTACCCTTCGTTGCAGTGCGCGGGCTTCTCATTGCGGAGCACGGGCTCTAGAGCGCAGGCTCAGTAGTTGTGGCGCACAGGCTTATTAGTAGCTCCGCGGCATGTGGGATCTTCCCGGACCAGGGCTCGAACCCGTGTCCCCTGCATTGGCAGGCGGATTCCTAACCACTGTGCCACCAGGGAAGTCCCTAGGAGATCTTTCTGCATTTGGGCCTAAACCCTTTGTCTTTTTTCTGTTGTTCATACTGGATCATTTCCGTTGAACCGTCTTTAAGTTCACTGACCCACTATCATCTCCATTCTTCTTGTGAGCCCCTCTAGTGAGTTTTTTCTTTTGCTTATTAAAATTTTCGTTCCTAAAATTTTCATTTGGCTCTTTAGTTGTTAAGACTTCCTATTTTTTCCATTCTTTTCAGGAGTGTTTACCCTCACTTCTTGGAGAATTTTCATAATAACTTCTTTAAAGTCATTGTCAGATAATTCTCATGTCTGTGTCATCTTGTCATTGGAGTCTGTCGATTGTCTTTTCTCATGTGAGTTGAAATTTTCCTGCGTCTTTGAATGCCAAGTAATTTCGGAGCCTATCCCGAGCAGTTTGAATATTATGTTATGAGATTCTGGCCCTTGTTTATATCCTATGGAGTCTGTTGATATTTTTGCTTTAGCAGGCAGTCGGCCTCGTTGTTTCAAGTTGCCAAGGTCCGTTTCAGTTGTGGTGTCAGTTCTGATTTCAGAGCGCTTTTAGTGCTGTTCAGCTTTGTGCTTTCTGGTTTACTGGGGCTCCCTTTTCAGTCCTGTGGCCAGTTATTCCATTCGGCCTCACGCTTCCCACAACTGGGCCCATGTCTGAGGCCAGGCGTTCATAAGGAGAAAAATAAGCAATGGAGATTCACTGCCACCACCCTTGGGACCACAGCTCCTTCAATTAGAGCAAAAGATTCCCCCCTCGGAGTTCCAGGCACCTGTGGGCCCACTCTGCCACTGACTGTCTCTGCTGTCACCGCTGCGGGATTGCAGGGGGCCTCGGGGTACAAGAGGACAAGGAAGAGGAAGACAGTAGAGAATTTCCCTCACTCCCTCTGAGCATTAGGAGGCCCCTTTCCTGCCTTTTTTTTTTTTTTTTAGAGGGTTTCTCCTGATGCTCTCTATGTCCGCACCTAACACCCAGTTCTGGGTTTCAGGCTGCCTTTAGGCCAAGCTGGGGGAGACTGGGGGAAAATGTGAAACTTGCTGTTGATGTGGTGGTTCTCTGAAATCTAGTCATCTTCTCCAGGCTGCTTGCTACCACTTACTTTTCACACTCCTAAAATAGCTATTCCATCCGCTCTGTCTAGTTTTTATAACTGCATTCATGAAGAGACAGGGTGGGATGTATTTATTCCATCTTACTTGGAACCAGAACTCAAACTTGTACCATTAAATTTTGAGGTGATTTTTTTCACGCAGCAGTAGTAACCAGAATATAATAAACTATCTCTGCATCTTATCAAGCTTACCAGTAAGCAAAAATAGCCTCAATGCCAGCTGCATTGTATCCGACCAGTTCTGTCCGTACCTGGTACTCTGTGTGACTGTTAAGGTTGGGGGGCAGAAGAAATAGAATAAATGGAACAAAAGGAGATGGTTGACGTGTTAAAGGTGCTTGATTGGCCTCCAGTGTATCCCTCTGAAGATGTTGGTTGCGAGCTGGGAGCAAAGAGCATTTTGATGTTTAGAATGACCATTGGATTGTCGTTGGATCTCACAAGGCTAAAGTTTCAAGACTTGTTGGGTGGGTTCATTAAAAAACGTGTTCTCTGTCCTGAGAATGAAAACCTTGCATCCAAAATACTTGTCCTTGCTAAGTAATTTTTGTAAAGCCTGTGGCTAGCGAGGCATGCTTGATGCAGATCATAAGGTCTGCATATTCATTTTCAAAGAACCACCTAAGAAAAAGGAAATGGGTACATGGGGGGAAAAAAGGAAATTAGAAGGGTTAAAGAGAAAGCAAAATGGCCCCATATCTAGAGAAAAATGGCCCCATATCTAGCAACGAGTCACCACCATCACCGCCACCAAATGAGCTCAGTTGCCCTCCACAGGCTGTGGGGATGGACACCACTTGAGAAGCTTAAAGCGCAGAACGGGTGAAAACTCAGCAAATGCCCGGCACCTAGTGATGACCTCGAAGGAGCAGTTGATTTTGTTAAAAAGAAAGAGGGTATTATTGTTGAAGTAGATGTAAAAGCCAAGGGTCCTCTTGTGTTGACTGGTGGTCATTTTAATGAGGTGATTAAGAGAACGAATTAAGAAATTTCCTACAATTTTGCCACTATAAACAGAAAAGCTCAGCACAGTTTGCAGTGTGCAGTAGCAGTGCATCAAGTTCTCCTCCTCTGTAAAGCTGCCCACATCTTGAAGGTGATGTATGACACAGAACTTTTGGAAGAGGAGGTCATTAGCTGCTGGCTAGAAAAGCCTTTCAGAAATATGTTGCAAAAAGTTTGCCAAAGAGAGTCATGTCCAAGCAGATCCCTTTATAAAAGAGTTGAGGGAAGCTGCCGAAGATGAAAGTATGAGGTAGTATGCTCAAAGGCTCCCAGGGAACCCGGAGGCAAAACTGTGAAGTGTGACATCACGGATGATGATGACGATATTGTTACCATTTGAAGTGATGAACGCACCCTAGTTTGCAGTATAATGCTGCACGTTATTTTTTGTCTTGTTAGTTGGAAGAGCAACATATACGTGACTTAAATTATGCTATACTTTATATCACAAATATTTCACTGTGAGTGGTCTGAAATTAAGCCCAGTGAATCCATTCACCTCTGTGAGTAAACATAGTTTGCTTATATATGGCATCTTTGTTTTGAAAAAAACTGGTAAATGGACATATCTCAGTTGTACTTATAAAGTATAAAAATGATTTATTTTTAGGTCATTCTTACCAAAAAAGATAGTAGAAAGCAAAATATGGGGGACAGGATATAGTTTACTGATGTCCCCACTCTCCCCCAACCCCACTCCCAGTTGAAACTTAATACTCCAAGCAGCTAGTACCCATCCCCCGTGGCACTTGGTAAGGATTTGTTGACTTCCTGACGCTGAATTCGTAGGCTGTCGCCTCCACTTCACGGTATTCTTTCCATTGACCTGCCCTCAAGTATGTTGGAATTGAGCAGCAGTGGATGAAGTAAGATCTAAATTCTGGTAGGAGTTAGTAGAGGTGCCTCCTGTCCAGTAAATCTGGGCTCTGTTGTTTTTAGGTAGCTTTTAGATGGCCAGTGTTGCCATAAATCCAATCAGATTTTTTTTTTTTTTTTTACAATGTCTTTAGCAGGAGAATTGTTCTAAAATCTAGTTGTTTTCATTTAGGCACAGCCAACCTTACTTATATTCATTATTTCTTACTTTCTGCTGGGAGCAAGATAGGCTTACAGATAACCTGGAATATATTTAAGGACCGGCAAATCATTTGCCATCATATCGTTTCGCTAATGCTTGGCTTTGGAAATCAGATACTTTTCAACCACAGTAGAAAGTTATAAATTTACTTACTCCTTTTAAGACATTTCAATAAAATAATGTTCAAAAGTTTTTAATGAACTAAAATCCTATACATCATCCGTCTTTCTTGTTTTATATACACATGTAGTGAGCTCATTGTAATTGATTCTTAAATTGTTTGTTTGAAGGGCACTTTGCTTTTAAATTCAGAGACTTTCCTGCTAAGAATAGATTTTAACCTTGGCTTTTTGCGGTCCCTGATGGCGTTATCACTTCTTAAGGTTTGTTCAGCCAAGATAGGTAGAGGGTGTATGTGGGGTCCACGGTCAAGGAGGTTGGTTTATTTTATGCAGGCTTTTCCCCCGAGACTGGCCTGCGTCACGGGGAACTAGAAGGTAATTAGAGCACAGGGTGCATTTGTCAATGAAAATCTGAATTTCACCTCTTCCTTTTTTTCTGTGATCTGTTTGCCTAAGATTGATAAATAAACTGTTTTGCCCCTCCCTCCCCCTGGTGGCTCAATTTCAGAAAGTGAGTCCACTAAGTAGGAAGCCTCATCTGGGCCCTGGAGAGCACAGGACTCTGCCATGCCCTAGCTATGTGACCTTGGGCAAATCTGTTACTCTCTCTGTGCTCCATTTCCCCACCTGTAAAGTAGAGCCAGTTACCAATGCTTCCTGCTTCACAGGGTGGTTCTAAAATTCAACCAAGATGTCTATGGAAGTGTTTTGTAAACGGCAAAGCAAGTGACTGCTGTGATGAATAAAGCTTTTAGGAAATTTATAGTCCCTTTAGGGAAAAAACTCAATTCTGCATATATAATAAAAATTCCAGTCTGGCGTTTTATCATATTTATCATTTATAATCTACTAACTTAGTGTCTTAAAAGTTCTAAAAGTAAGCTGGTCAAATACTGTGGTAGAAATTCTGCAAGCAAGCTCAGTCAATTGGCCCGAGCGACAAACGTCAGGCAAAAATGTCAACTTCGGGTTTGAGGTGTTTTTACAATTGAACATGAGTTACTTGGAATTTTTTTTTGAGTGGCAGTATCAATCTGTCCTGTTTTTTTTTTTTTAATTTTATTGAAGTATAGTTGATTTACAATGTTGTGTTAATTTTAGGTGTACAGCAAAGTGATTCAGTTATACATATACATATATCAATTCTTTTTCTGATTCTTTTCTCACATCAGTTATCACAGAATATTGAATAGTTTCCTGTGCTATACAGTAGGTCCTTGTTGGTTATCTATTTTATATATATAGTAGCGTGTACATGTTAATCCCAGTCTCTTAATTTATCATTTCCCCCATGTTTACCCTTTTGTAACCGTAAGTTTGAGTTCAAGATCTGTGAGTCTGTTTCTGTTTTGTAAAAAAGTTCATTTGTATCATTTTTAAAAATTAGATTCCACATATGAGTGATACCATATGCTATTTGCCTTTCTCTTTCTTCACTTAGTATGATGATCTCTAGGTCCGTCCATGTTGCTGCAGATGGCATTATTTCGTTATTTTTCATGGCTCGGTAATATTCCATTGTATATATGTACCACATCTTTTTTTAAAAAAATTTTTGGCTGCATTGGGTCTTCGTTGCTGTGCAAGAGCTTTCTCTAGTTGCGACAAGCAGGGGCTACTCTTTGTTGAGGTGCGCGGGCTTCTCATTGTGGTGGCTTCTCTTGTTGTGGAGCATGGACTCTAGGCTCAAGGGCTTCAGTAGTTGTGGCACACGGGCTCTGGAGTGCAGGCTCAGTAGTTGTGGTGCACGGGCTTAGTTGCTCCGCGGCATGTGGGATCTTTCAGGACCAAGGCTCAAACCCGTGTCCCCTGCATTGGCAGGCAAATTCTTAACCACTGTGCCACCAGGAGAGTCCACTACCACATCTTTTTTATCCATTCATCTGTCAGTGGACATTTAGGTTGCTTCCATGTCTTGACTGTTGTAAATAGTGCTGCAGTGAACATTGGGGTGCGTGTACCTTTTCGAATTATGGTTTTCTCAGGATATATGCCCAGGAGTGGGATTGCTGGATCATATGGTAGTTCTATTTTTAGGTTTTTAAGGAATCTCCATACTCTTCTCCATAGTGGTTTTACCAGTTTACATTCCTACCAGCAATGTAGGAGGGTTCCCTTTTCTCCACACCCTCTCCAGCATTTATTGTTTGTAGACTTTTTGATGATGGCCACTCTGGCCAGTGTGAGGTGATATATCTCATTGTAGTTTTGATTTGCATTTCTCTGAAAATTAGTGATGTTGAGCATCTTTTCATGCAGTTTTTGGCCATCTGTGTATCTTCCTTGGAAAAATGTCTATTTAGATCTTCTGCCCATTTTTTGATTGGTTTTTTTAGCTGCATGAGCTGTTTGTATGTTGTGCAGATTAATCCCTTGTCGGTTGCTTCATTTGCAGATATTTTCTCCCATTCTGTGGATTATCTGTTCTTTTTTTGTCTGTGTGTGTGTGTGTTACGTGGACCTCTCACTGTTGTGGCCTCTCCCGTTGCGGAGCACAGGCTCCGGACGCGCAGGCCCAGTGGTCATGGCTCACGGGCCTAGCCGCTCCGCGGCATGTGGGATCTTCCCGGACCCGGGCACGAACTCGTGTCCCCTGCATTGGCAGGCGGACTCTCAACCACTGTGCCACCAGGGAAGCCCTGTCTTTTCATTTTGAATATGGTTTCCTTTGCTGTGCAGAAGCCTTTAAGTTTAATTTGGTCCCATTTGTTTATTTTTGTTTTTATTTTCAGTACTCTAGGAGGTGGATCAGAAAACATATTGCTGAGATTTATGTCAAAGAGTGTTCTGCCTCTGTTTTCCCCTAAGAGGTTTGTTTTTTTTTAACATCTTTATTGGAGTATAATTGCTTTACAATGGTGTGTTAGTTTCTGCTTTACAACAAAGTGACTCAGTTATACATATGTTCCCATATCTCTTCCCTCTTGTGTCTCCCTCCCTTCCACCCTCCCTATCCCACCCCTCTAGGTGGTC
>NC_041234.1:3700369-3700625 GCF_002837175.3 Physeter macrocephalus | reverse complement strand
TGTAGGTTTTTCCCTTTCATCACTTTAAATATGTCCTGCCACTCCCTTCTGGCTTGCAGAGTTTCTGCTGAAAGATCAGCTGTTAACCTCATGGGGATTCCCTTGTATGTTATTTGTTGTTTTTCCCTTGCTGCCTTTAATATTTTTTCTTTGTATTTAATTTTTGATAGTTTGATTAATATGTGTTGGAGTGTTTCTCCTTGGGTTTATCCTGTATGGGACTCTCTGTGCTTGCTGGACTTGATTAACTATTTCC
>NC_041234.1:3699494-3699869 GCF_002837175.3 Physeter macrocephalus | reverse complement strand
ATGGTATCCTTTGCTGTGCAAAAGCTTTTAAGTTTCATTATGTCCCATTTGGGTTTTTTTGTTCTTATTTCCATTTTTCTAGGAGGTGGGTCACAAAGGATCTTGCTGTGATTTATGTCATAGAGTGTTCTGCCTATGTTTTCCTCTAAGAGTTTGATAGTGTCTGGCCTTACATTTAGGTCTTTAACCCATTTTGAGTTTATTTTTGTGTATGGTGTTAGGGAGTGTTCTAATTTCATACTTTTACATGTACCTGTCCAGTTTTCCCAGCACCACTTATTGAAGAGGCTGTCTTTTCTCCACTGTATATCCTTCCCTCCTTTATCAAAGACAATGAGACCGTATGTGTGTGGGTTTATCTCTGGGCTTTCTACC
>NC_041234.1:3695990-3698087 GCF_002837175.3 Physeter macrocephalus | reverse complement strand
AATCTGAATGAGATCCTTGCTGGGTAGAGTAATCTTGGTTGTAGGTTTTTCCCTTTCATCACTTTAAATATGTCTTGCCACTCCCTTCTGGCTTGCAGAGTTTCTGCTTAAAGATCAGCTGTTAACCTTATGGGAATTCTCTTGGATGTTATTTGTTGCTTTTCCCTTGCTGCTTTTAATATGTTTTCTTTGTATTTAATTTTTGATAGTTTGATTAATATGTGTCTTGGTGTGTTTCCCCTTGAATTTTTCCTGTATGGCACTCTCTGTGCTTCCTGGACTTGACTGACTCTTTCCTTTCCCATATTAGGGAAGTGTTCAACTATAATCTCTTCAAATATTTTCTCAGTCTCTTTCTTTTTCTCTTCTTCTGGGACCCCTATAACTAGAATGTTGGTGCGTTTAATGTTGTCCCAGAGGTCTCTGAGAGTGTCCTCAGTTCTTTTCATTCTTTTTTCTTTATTCTGCTCTGCAGTAGTTATTTCCACTATTTTATCTTCCAGGTCACTTATCCGTTCTTCTGCCTCAGTTATTCTGCTATTGATTCCATCTAGAGAATTTTTATTTTCATTTGCTGTGTTGTTCATCACTGTTTGTTTGTTCTTTAGTTCTTCTAGGTCCTTGTGAAACGTTTCTTGTATTTTCTCCATTCTTTTTCCAAGATTTTGGATCATCTTTACTCTCATTATTCTGAATTCTTTTTCAGGTAGACTGCCTATTTCCTCTTCATTTGTTAGGTCTGTTGGGTTTTTATCTTGCTCCTTCATCTGCTGTGTGTTTTTTTTCCAAGATTTTGGATCATCTTTACTCTCATTATTCTGAATTCTTTTTCAGGTAGACTGCCTATTTCCTCTTCATTTGTTAGGTCTGGTGGGTTTTTGCATTGCTCCTTCATCTGCTGTGTGTTTCTCTGTCTTCTCATTTTGCTTAACTTACTGTGTTTGGGGTCTCCTTTTCGCAGGGTGTAGGTTCGTAGTTCCCATTGTTCTTGGTGTCTGCCCCCGGTGGGTGAGTTTGGTTCAGTGGGTTGTGTAGGCTTCCTGGGGGAGGGGACTGGTGCCTGTGTTCTGGTGGATGAGGTTGGATCTTGTCTTTCTGGTGGGCAGGTCCACGTCTGGTGTTGTGTTTTGGAGTGTCTGCGGCCTTATGATTTTAGGCAGCCTCTTTGCTAATGGATGGGATTGTGTTTCTGTCTTGCTAGTTGTTTGGCATAGGGTGTCCAGCACTGTAGCTTGCTGTTCGTTGAGTGGAGCTGGGTCTTGGCATTCAGATGGATATCTCTGGGAGATTTTCACTGTTTGATATTACGTGGAGTTGGGAGGTCTCTTGTGGACCAGTGTCCTGAACTTGGCTCTCCCACCTCAGAGGCACAGCCCTTGACGCCTTGCTGGAGCACCAAGAGCCTGTCCTCCACACGGCTCAGAATAAAAGGGAGAAAAAAAAGAAAGAAAGAAAGACGAAGATAAAGTAAGATAAAGTAAAGTAAAATAAAATAAAGTTATTAAAATAAAAAGTAATTAGTAAAAAAAAAACTTTTTTAAGTAATAAAAAAACGGAAGAAGAGAGCAACCAAACCAAAAAACAAATCCACCAATGATAACCAGTGCTAAAAACTATAGTAAAAAACAAACAAACAACCTCCACACGGCTCAGAATAAAAGGGAGAAAAAAAAGAAAGAAAGAAAGACGAAGATAAAGTAAGATAAAGTAAAGCAAAATAAAATAAAGTTATTAAAATAAAAAGTAATTAGTAAAAAAAAAACTTTTTTAAGTAATAAAAAAACGGAAGAAGAGAGCAACCAAACCAAAAAACAAATCCACCAATGATAACCAGTGCTAAAAACTATAGTAAAAAACAAACAAACAAACAAAACGGACAGACAGAACCCTAGGACAAATGGTAAAAGCAAAGCTATACAGACAAAATCACACGCAGAAGCATACATATACACACTCACAAAAAGAGAAAAAGGGAAAATATACATATATATATATATATATATATATATATATATATATATATATATATCGTTGTTCCCAAAGTCCACCTCCTCAATTTGGGATGATTCGTTGTCTATTCAGGTATTCCACAGATGC
>NC_041234.1:3670010-3692293 GCF_002837175.3 Physeter macrocephalus | reverse complement strand
TTCTGATTTCACTGTTGAATCTGAATGAGAGCCTTGCTGGGGAGAATATTCTTGGTTGTAGGTTTTTCCCTTTCATCACTTTAAATATATCGTGTCACTCCCTTCTGGCCTGCAGAGTTTCTGCTGAAAAATCAGCTGATACCCTTATGGGGATTCCCTCGTATGTTACTTGTCCCTTTTCCCTTCTTGCTTTTAATATTTTTTCTTTGTCTTTAATTTTTGTCAGTTTAATATGTGTCTCGGTGTGTTCCTCCTAGGGTTTATCTTGTATGGGACTCTCTGCACTTCCTGGACTTAAGTTGAATGTTTTCTTTCTCATGTTAGGGAAGTTTTCAGCTATAATCTCTTCAAATATTTTCTCAGGCCCTTTCTCTCTATTTCTTCTGGGACACCTATGATGCAAATGTTGGTGCATTTAATGTTGTCCCAGAGGTCTCTGAGACCTCACTCAGAGGCTCAGGACTCTCACTCTTATGGGAGGACCTCTGCGATGTAATTATTTTCCAGTTTGTGGGTTGTCCATCTGGTGGGTATGGGATTTGATTATGTTCCACAAGTGCGCTTCCTACCATCTCCTTGTGGCTTCTTTTTTGTCTTTGAATGTAAAAAATCTTTTTTTGGTAGCTTCCAGTCTTTTTTGTCAATGGTTGCTCAGCAGTTAGTTGTGGTTTTGGTGTTTCTGTGAGAGAAGATGAGCTCAAGTCCATCTACTCCACGCTCTTTTCCGGAATTGAGTGGCTGTTTGTAGTTTGGATGCTTGCTGCCTCTTTCCTCAACGTGTGCTGGCCACTATCCCCCTGATATGGGTGTGCAGGCACAGCGGCCCTTGCGTGCTCCTGGGATTGGAGAGTACTCAGAGTGTTGTTGCAAAGATTAAGTAAGACGACGTGAAACTATCTTGCCCATTTTCCAGCAAACATGTCTTTGTTTCTGCCCTTTTTTCCTTAGCAATTCACTGTGCAAAAGCTTTGCCCAACCATGCCTTTTGAATAGGATTTCCTTTCTGAGGTAGCGTGATGAAGTCCCATGCTGTCCTGCTCAGGGCTGGAATCCATCACGCGTCCAGCATTTCCCCCCTGAGTCACTCAGTAGCCAGCTTGCTTCAATCTGTCCTGTTTTAATGAGGCACCAAGAAAAATCTCCATCCCAACCCTTGGTGGAGCCACAGTGGGGCTCCTTAGTGGACCTGGTGAGGCCAGGTCTCAGCACAGAACATTGAGAGGGCAGAGGAAAGCAGGAATTCATGTCACCAGATTAAAATTTAACCTCCTTGGCTACAAGCTACTCCACCAAGTTGCAGGTTTCCTGTGAAAATGGTCTGCATGATTGGGGGCTGCCGGCCTTCACCCCTGCTCTGCCCCTTCCCGCCCCTTTCCTTTGTCTTCCTCTATTTGCTTCCTGTCCTTTGTTAACTAATTATAGAAGTCCCCACGGCCTTGGAATTAGCATCTGTGTTGCCACTTCCTAACAACATTAGTAGGAAACACATTCTTTTTAATTTGAGAAGGTAATAGAGTCCAGGGAAAACTCATATGGGCAGAATGTCTAATTGATTCAGCTGCAGTGTGATTTTTGACTCTGAGCAGATGTCTTTGGGGACCAGGTATCCATTTGAGATAAATTAACCAGGCTGGGTTGTAAAAAGTGTTTCCTCAGCATATACATTTGTCCTTTCTTGAGCAATAACCTCTAAAGGGTGAATTTGGATATGATAGTCTCCTGTTTAAGCCCTTCATGATTATTTTTTTTTAATAATGATGAGACATTGATGCTATGGTTATTTGTTGTTGTTTTTTTCTGTGAGTTCCTTTAACAAAACATACTGAAGTATTTGGAGATGAAATTATATGATACCGGGGATTTGTTTCAAAATTATTTGGAAGGGGGTGGTGTGGATGGCAGTAGAGATGAAACAAGGCTGACTGAGTTGATAATTGTTGAGGGAAGTGGGGGCTACAGGGGTTCCATTATACTCTTCTGTCTACTTTTATATATATATTTGTAATTTTCCATAATGAAAATTAAAAAAAAAACAAAAAAACCCCACCCCTTTCCATAGGTTTCCCATTGGCTCAAGCTAGTGTCCAGCCCTCTTAACATGGCCTTCAGACCCCTTCACCTGTCTGGCACCTACTAACCCTTCCAGGTTCATCTTCTTAGGTGTTCTGGTCCTGTGAAATGATTTGCAGTGGCCCCGACATGTACACCCCCCTGACCTCTGGCTTGCACTTGCTGCCTTCTCTTCCTACAATGCTTTTTCCCTCCCTTTCCGTCCGCCCATCCTCTCCCCAGTTTTCCTGCCTCATATGGACCCTCAGGCTCCAGACAGCTCCCATGCTTTCAGCCTCCCTGACTGCCCTCCACCTGAGTGTGGGTTCGGTGCCCCCCAGGGGTGCCTCTGTCACTGTTCCCCTCCCTCATCTGAGCCTTCCTTACCCTGATTCTAACCACTGCCGCCTTCCCGTCGCCTCCGTTGTATTAAACATGGTTTTGAGGAAAGGGATTATGCCTTGTTCACACTTCTGTCCCTGGCACCAAGCACAGTGCCTGGCATAGAGCAGGCAACCCATAAAGTAGGGAATAAAAAGGCCCACCCAGGACTTACCAAGGCTTGGTCTCAGGCCTCCCAGTGGTGCCTGGTGCTGATGCAGCAGCTCTCTGCCTTTTTGTTTCTTCACGTCCCTATTCACATCGCCTCTGTTCTGTTTCATTGGGATTTTCAGTGACTTCCTGTGAGTCACAGCAGCACAAGCATAAGTTTGGGCACTATTTCCCCAAATTTCTGCTGTACATCGTGGAGAAAGTCCAGTCAAACTTGGAGCTCTGATACTCTCTTGAAAATGACTAGATTTGAAATGGTGTCCAGTGCTACTAGGCAAATTTAAGTTTCTTCCTTATTGACGCTCTGTGTTGCCCCTCTGAGAGGGGGAGATTAAAGTCTCTCTAGGACACAACTCCAGGGGCATGTGATCTGTGCCATCCAGTTGATGGTGACATATGAACCAGAAGCATGGTGCAGGAATGTTCATTACAACAGTCTGAAATAGGAAAAGAAGAAATCATGTGCTGAAGTGAAAATGCATGAACTTAGAGCTAGACATACAAGTTGGTTGTTTCATACCAAAAACCAGCAAGTCAAAGAATATATACAGTATGATACTATTTATATAAAGTTCAAAGACATACAAAACTAAACAATATACTGTTTAGGAATTCCTAATTATAATAATATATAATATGCATATACAGATATATGCAGGGAACTGATAAATGCAGAGATCAGGATGGAGGCGTTGTCTGGACCGGAGGGAGAGATGTAATTAGGAGGAGGCATATGGAGCTCTGACAGTACAGATAACACTTTGTGTCTTGGGCTGCATGGTGGTTGCACGGTTTTTCATTTCATTATACTTAATACTTTATATATAAGCTAAATATATTCTTTGGATATGATAAATTTCCTAATAAAAATAACATTTAAAATAAATCCACCAGCAATTTTTAAGTGAGACTGTGTTCTCAGCACTTTGAAGAAGGAAGAGTTTTTTGCTTTTTAGTTTTTATTCCTGTTGCTTTTCTTCCGCAGTTCATGGGGGTAATTTTGATCAAAGCATTCCTTACTTCTGCTTTACCTAAAAGGCTGATGGTAGAAATACACATTGCAGCAGCTCCCCATTGGCAATCATCAGAAAGTAGATTAAGTAGATCACCTCTCTCTCCCCGACCTTGTCCCCTCCTTGTTCATCTCAGATGTTGCCGTGGTAGACATGAGTGATGTCTCCAGACAGCCTTCCCTCTTCTACCATTCCTGGAGTCCGTGAAAGCTTTGACGTGGCCAATAATGTGATCCTGTACCACGACCCCGATGCTGACACTGCTCTTTCATTGAAGGTAAGGAGTATTGTTCACCTTCTCCTGAATACTTTGTTTTGGGAAAGCAGTATTGTGTGTTCAGTTGAAATGTCCGTGTAGCAGAGGAGGTTGGAGAAAAACAAGAAAGATTTGCTTGTGCAGTTCCCTCCTTCCCACCCCAGGTTCTAGCTCACACAGGTGACTTCCTGGCTTCTATGTGAGCGTATGTGCTAGAGATGTGCGTTTGCAGGCAACTTGAATATTTCTAAGCTCATTGGGGAAGTGAACGCAAAAACTCCTGTTAGTTTCTGTTGAAGCAGACACAGCACTTTGAATCCTCTCTTGGGCAATTTGGTCCAAACCTGCACATTAAAAAAAAAAAATCTCACCTTGCATAATAATAGGAAGATGTTTAACAGTCACCAAAATGGGTAGAAACGTTTAGCACAGATGTAATCAGTATTTAATCTGTCATTTTTTCTCTCCAGTTTAAAGCCAAGCAAAACGGAAAACTTGCGTGTTTATACACAGCTGAGTAATTATTGAGAATTTTTAAATGTATTTTTGCAAATTTGATACAGGCTTTTTTGGATAACAGTACTTTTTAAAATGCTCCTGTTTGTAAAATGTGAAGGTCAGATGTGAGTTATTACAAAATTTAGCTAATATTAATATTGTTTAATATCTTAACATTAGTCAGGAAATCCTGGTCTATGTTAAATCATTTCAGGAATAAAAGATTAGTTTGTTTACAGCAGTGTTATTCAACCTTGACTGCACTTTAAAATCATTTGGGGGGGCTTGTAAATATCCCAATACCCAGGCCACGCCAAGATCAATTATGTCACGATCTCTAGGGGATTTTTTTTAACCTCCCAAATGTGCAGCCAGAGGTGAGAGCCGTTGGTTCAGAGTTAGCTTTCATGGATGTCATTTCTAAATGTTCAGCTACCTTAGCATTAAAAGTCACTAGTATATAAATGACACAATTTTGTGATGGCAAATTGGACATTTTTGTTTGTGTTTCTTAAGGTCTAATATTAACCAGATGTTTCTGGGTTCTGTAACAATTTGGGATTATTTCCTGGTAGAAATACTACCTATCTCAGATGTGTAACCTTTATCTGTTAATATATCACATACATCTTACATAGGTGTGTCCTCTCTCATCCTAGCACAGTACTGTATTTTAAGAGTCATTCATGTGACAGTGGAAGAAGAAACTGTTTTGCTATTATACTTTACGTTGTAAAATAGTTTCCCAGAAGGCTATAAACCAATCTAAATTACTTTAGATATTTAGGTTTCTTTTCTTTGACTTGATATTCACTAAAGTGGTTATGCTTAGAAATATTTAGAATTAGAAAATGTGAAAGGGTAGATTATTAAGCTGTATTTTGGTGAGAAACATGAAAGTAGAATGTATTTTTTCCCAATTCAATAAATTTTTTTTCTCATTTGTGCGTTAGTGAACTCCTCTGGAAAGTCCCATGACCTAGATAAGTTTTAATTTTTAATGATATGGAAAAATACTTCCTAAAACAGAAATGGGTATTCAGTTATATCTGACACCAGAAGAAGCGATCTGCACTTGTCAGAAAATAGAAATCTCAGAACACGTAAAACACATTTTACGGGGACAGCTGTTTAATTATGTTTTCTTTTTTCAGCAAATGGCTTGCAGTGCATAAATGATACAGTCAAGGGCTGCATAACCATTATGCTAAGTTAACCGACTAAAATTGTTGTCACTGAGTTTGAGTTTGAAAATTCCTATTGTGAATATATATAAATATAATACTACAGTGAGGTGTCAGGAATCCTATCAGCAACACCCCTTCCGTAGGAAGGCTGACTTGGGCGGGGGGGTGGCCTGCAGCCTTCACACTGACGACTCAAGAAATGGTTCCAGGCGTGGGCAGCCCATGCGCCTCGTTGCTGTCACTGAGCAGGCGAGGTGCAGGGCATTCAGAGCCCTGAACTTGAATCTCAAAATATCTTTGGACAGAAGCGTTGCCATTGCTATGGGAAAATCCTTATAGCCATATATGTCCCCCAGGAATTCCAAAGCTAACCAATCATGATAAATTTTCCTTAGAACATGAATTTTACGTTTCTTAGAGGCCCATCCTTTTGGAAGCTTTTTACAGGGGGAGGTTTCAAATGATTAACTCTTGCTCTAAAATGGGTGCCAGATGATGGCATGGGGACAAAGTGCTTACTAGTGCTTATGGAAATTGTTTTGGAAAAAAGCTATATTGATCCTATCTTTTCTTTTCAGGATATAGTTACTCAAAAAAACACAGTAAGTATTGTATTTTCAGGTTTTTAACTTTGTGAATGTAAACATATAAAATGTTTGCCTGAAAATCCCACAGATAGCCAAGTGATGTCTAATTGTACCTGTTGGTTGTGTTTCTAAGGGGGACACCTAGAAACCCCTACCCCTCAAGCTGCCAGCTGGATCAGCCCCACTCAGCTGCCCAGGGTGCAGGGCAGAGGGCGAGGTCAGGCAGGTGTACTTGTTCTTCGTTACACACTAGGACTTTGAGCCTGGAACCACCCGGCTGTCTTCCGAGCTGGGTCGGTGTTCCTCTGGACCACCAGGATTCTTTCTGCTGGAGCCAGTGCCTCCATACTTCCCACCAAAGTTTCCCTCACAACAAAGAGACATGAACTTACACCGGAGTTAAGGTGGGAGCCTAGCCCAAAGTTCCCTGCCACAAGCTGAAAAGAAGCAGTATGGAATTCCACTTCTTTCCATTTATGTGCTAGAGTCTCCTGATGTGACATAGTGATAACACGGTTTTGGTTTGACTTGTGTCATGAAACCCTCCCCCACCCTAAAAACATTCAAATAAGATCATGCCCTTGGAAATAGTGCCACGGTTATCCTGTACCTCTGAATGCACGCCCCCCCAAAAACTGCCCGTCCTCCAAGAGATTGTGACCTAGACTAAGGACAGTTCTTTCTTCCCTTTCCTCTGGCCCTCAGCCACTGACCCTCTAGAAGGGCAGGGCCCCTTGCCTCTTTTCCTAGTCCAGTTGGAGTTCCCAGCGGGAGAGGGAGAAAAGGGCCCAGGAGGTAGAGGTCTCCCGAAGGCTCCCTCCGCAGGGGAGCGGGAGCTTGGCGTGACGTCCCCCCTCCACAGAGGGTCCCACCCTGCAGCCGCGGGGCCCAGGCTTCCCCAGCACCCAGGCAGAGCTCCCTGCTGGAGGTGGAAGCCTTGACTCTCCTCCTCCAAGCCCGAGGATGAAATTCTAGAAACAGAACAAGTACAGTTTATATCATTACCACTGGAGTGTGGGTTTAATAAGCTGACCTGAAAATACGGCACCAAGGTGGTTTTCTTGGGAAAAGAAATGGGAAGATTTGTCACTTCATTTTGTCCCATTTACATGCTGATACTGCCCACTATGGGCTCTTTCCTGTTCTTTCTAGATCTTGATTTCTTAACTTACCTCCTTGGAGACAGGAATCCAGTCAGAGGAGATTGGGCCTGAGGCTGGGAGGCACAGGGTGTAGTCCCAGCTCGGTCTCTTAGTAACTTTGGGCAGCCATCCCATCCCCCACCCCAATCCTCAGTGCCCTTGTCAGTGAAATGAGAAGGTTGCACTCTGTCGTTGCGTTCATAGATAACTTCCAGCACTCATTGTCCGTGTTCCATATTTGTTGTACAAGTGAAAAGACGTAACTTGGGTTTAATAACAAGGAATGTCTAGGAAACAGTTATTCCTTAAAACCAGAATTACATTTAGGCAAGGTGCAAGGAAGAAAACTATTTTTACGTCCTGACTGTTAGTTGTGTCGGAGTCTAGAAATCCTGTTCTCGGGGAGACTTAGTGTCATTCTGTTACCATTCTACTACATACCCTCCCTTCTGGTATGTTCTCCCTTGTCTAAACACCCAGGAATTCCTTCACATTCTTGGTAATTCTACCGCAGCGTCATTCTCCCTAGGCTTTTGTTTGTTTTTTAGGAACAAACTTATTCTAAACAATTTGGCAATGAATCTCTCTGCTGTATTCGGCATTACTTTAGAATTCTGTGCCCAGGACTGGTTGTCATGCTTGATGGGGCACGAAAATTTAGAGCATTCAGGAGAACAAAATAAAGGACCAGAGGTGACTGGAAGGGTTGAAAATAGCACCTAAGAGGAAAAGTTGAAGGGAAGCAAACCTCAGGAGGTATTGTTCATGGTCATTTCCAAATGTTATCCCTTTTCAGGAAGCAGGGAAGTGGTTACTTCTACTCCAGATGTCATGGAAGTAGGGCAAACTGATAAAAGGTTGGGGTCAGCAGAATAGACATCTCACAAGTAATGGTGATTAAACATTGAAATAGAATGTCAAAGTAAATCAGCTGGCTTTTAAGAAGAGTTTGTTCACTTGTCCCCTCCACATGGATGGAGGTAATGCTGCTTGGAAGCAGGGGTATAGATCGTGTAACACCAGAGGTTTTGAGCGAGAATCTGATGAAATTGTGGGTCTGGGATAATTGGATAGCTTTAAAAAAGAGAGATACAACATAGTTGTATTTGGTGAATTATAAAGTCCTGTGAGTCAGGTACAGATTAAATGCCACACACTGAACATGCGGCTGGGTGCTTGAAGTGATTTATGAATATATGGAAACCAAGATGCGTTGAGATCTCTGCCTTCAGGGAGTATTTTATGTTTCTAGAATTGTGCCTGATGATGTGTGGAACTCGGCTTCATTTGGTAGAGGGATAGTGTATTAGCCAGGGCTCTAGAGAGTAGCAGTCCCCAACCTTTATGGCACCAGGGACTGATTCCGTGGAAGACAATTTTGCCACAGGCGGGGGCGGGGGCGGGTGGGGGACGGTTCGGGCGGTAATGCGAGCGATGGGGAGCGCAGACGAAGCTTCACTCGCTGTCCTGCCACTCACCTCCTGCTGTGCTGCCTGGTTCCTAACAGGCCATGGACTGGTACCGGCCCGCGGCCCAGGGGTTGGGGACCCCTGCTCTAGAGAAACAGAACCAATTGGAGATATAGAAAGAGGGAGATAGAGATATTTATTATGAGGAATTACCTCACGTAATTATGGAGGCTGAGAAGCCCAACAGTCTACCATCCGCAGGCTGCAGACCCAGAAAAGCCAGTGGTGTAATTCGGTTTAAGTCCAAAGGCCTGAGAACCAGGGGAGCCGATGGTGTAGATCAGAGAAGATGAGATGAGGTGTCCCAGATCAAGCAGTTAGGCAGGAAAAAGAGGGCAAATTCCTCCTCCTCTGACTTTTGTCCTGGTCAGGCCTCGGTGGATTGGATGACGCCCACCCACAGTGGGGAGGGCAGTCTACCTGACTGAGTCCACTGATCCAGAGGCTAATCTCATTCAGAGACACCCTCACAGACACACCCAGAAATAATGTTTAATATAGGCACCCTGTGGCCAGTCAAGTTGACACGCAAAATTAGCCATCACAGATGGCTACATTTGCTGCCATTTCTAGGAGCAGTTGCTTTGCAGGGATGTAAAGGATGGGAAGCCAATCTCTAGACTTCGGGCTGGACCAGACCTGCAGCCCTTCTGGGCTCTTCTGTTCTTCGGCAACACAGTATCGCCTTTTGTGCTCACCTCTTTTTCAGCTGATGCTTATAGTCTCGTGTTCCAGGGTTGTTGTTGTTGTTGTTGTTTTTAACTCTTTAGGTATAATTGACATACCATAAAATGCACCTGTGTACACACAGTTCAGTGATTTTTAAGAGTTGTGCAGCCATCACTACAACCCAGTTTTAGAGCATTTCCATCACCCCAAAATATACTTGTTTCCAGACAATGCCTGTTCCCATCCCAGCCCCAAGCAACCACTAATTTGCTTTATGTGTTATAGATTTACCTTTTCAGGACTTTTCATAGAAATGGAAGGATACAATAATGTGCTCTTTTGCATCTAGTTTCTTTTACTTAGCATGATGTTTGTGAGGTTCACCCATGATGTAGCAAGTATCAGTAGTTCTTTTTTGTTGCTGAAAAGTATTCTAGTTCATGGATATTCCACGTTGTATTTATATATTCCCCAGTTGATGGACATTTGGATTGTCTCCACTTTTTGCTTTTATTCATAATGTTGCTATAGACATTCAAGTACCAGTCTTTGTGTTGGAAATATGTCTTCATTCCTCTTGGGTAGATACCTAGGAATGGAATTGCTGGATCATATAGTAAATATATGTTTGACTTTGTAAGAAACTGTAAAAATAGTGTGCAAGGTGGCTATACCGTTTAACATTTCCATCAGCAATGAGAGGTCTGGCTTCTTCACATCCTCATCAATACTTGGTATTGTCTGTCTTTTTATTATATCCATTTTAGTGAGTATGGAGTGGTGTCCTATTGTCGTTTTGTATTTCCCTAGTGGGTAATGATGTTGAGCATCTTCTCATGTGCTTATTAGCCATTCATAGTCTTTTTTTGGTGACATGTCTATTCAAGTCTTTTGCTTATTTTTAGTTGGATTTTTTAGTCTTACTATGGAGCTGTAGAGTTCTTTGTGTGTTCTGGAAGCAAGGCTCTTATCAGAGACTTTTATCAATTACTTCTTTTATGGCTCATGCTTTTGGTGTTGTATCTAAGAACTCTTAGCCTAAACCAAGGTGACGAAGAATTTACTCCTATGTTTCCTTTTAAAGTTTTATAGTTTTGGCTCTTACATTTATTTCTCTGACCCATTTTGAGGTAATTTTTGTGTCTGGTGTGAGGTAGGGGTCCAGCTTCTTTCTTTTGCATGTGGCTCTCCGGATGTCCCAGCACCATTTCTTAAAAAGACTATTCCTTCCCCATTGAATTTTCTTGGCACCTTTGTCAGAACCAACTGATCATAAATGTAAGGGTTTGCTTCTGGACTTGACATTCTATTCCATTGACTTGTATGTTTACTTTTATGCCAGTACCATGCTGTTTTGACTACTGTACCTTTATAGTACATTTTGAAATTAGGAAATCTGATTCCCCCAACTTTGTTCTTCTTTTTCAACACCCTTTTGGCCATTTGGGACCACTTGCAGTTCCATATGAATTTGAGAATCAACTTTTCCATTTCTACAAAAAAGGCCATTGGAATTTTGATAGGGATTGCATTGTATCTGTTTATCACTTTAAGACTTAACAGTATTAAGTCTTCCAATCCAAAAACACAGGATGTCTTTCCATTTATTTAGGTCCCCTTTAATTTCTTTCAGCAACGTTTTATAGCTTTCTGTGTACAAGTCTTTTACCTTCTCAGTTAAATTTATTCCTGGATATTTTATTCTTTTGGATATTCTTATAAATGAAATTGTTTTCTTAATTTCCTTTTCAAGATTTGTTTTTACAAAGTACCTTTCGGGACGTCCCTCGTGGCACAGTGGTTAAGATTGCACGCTCCCAATTCAGGGGGCCCAGGTTCGATCCCTGGTCAGGGAACTAGATCCCACATGCATGCTGCAACTAAGAGTTCACATGCCGCAACTAAGGAGTCCGTGTGTTGCAACTAAGGAGCCCACCTGCTGCAACTAAGACCCAGCGCAACCAAAATAAATAAATTAATAAGTAAATATTTTTTAAAAGCTTTAAAAAGAAATACCTTTCACAGAAATCTTTCACACATCATATTTTGCTTCGTAATTCAGTATTTGAGTTAAAATGGAATTCAGTTTTTGATCAGAGAGCCATAAAAATGACTTCTTTTCATATATTATTTTCATCCATTTTGATTCTTAGGTTATCTTCTACTGCTTTAGAGATAACAAAGATAGACCCTTTCAGCATTTTATCACTTCAGAAGACATACTTATATGATGAACAATCAAAAACAAGAGTGAAAATATAGCCTTTATGAAAACAAGAGTGAAAATGTAGCCAACCCCGAGAGACTATTTTATCAATTAAACCTTGGAACTTCCTGGTAGTTTGTTATTATTGTACATAGTCCACAGGTATTCTTTGTTTGTTTTAATTTTCCTTTGTAAATATAACCATACTTTCAAAGTTACGTGATATTTTGCAGGTTGATTCCTCCCACGAAGTGGACTCTGAGACTGAGTTTAGTGAACAGATTTATTGAGGAGTGCCCTTGGGATCACCTCTGAGGGAGAGGAGGGCAGGAAGCAGGACTGGGAAGAGAGAGAAATCCAACTGGGATGCAGGCTCAGTGGCAGCATTGGCCTATCCCCCCCTGGGGAGCTCTGAGCTGGAATGACCTTTCGGAGTAGTTCTGAGTTGGGATGGGATGGCCAGGCCTTTATTCTCCTGTATCCATCCCTCACTGGAAGGAGAGTGACGTTGAGTGAAGTGCTCTCTGCAGCTGAGGCAGTTCCAGAAGGGGCTGACAGCAGGGGTGAGAGCTACAATGCTCCTGGTAGCTGGGGCAGCACGTCCTTCCTTGAAGGGGGGATGTGGGTGTACGTACGCCTGACTGTCCACCACCTTATAATCATTTTACTTGAGAAATATGTAAATCATATATACCCCAAGACTAAGCATGTACCTCGAAAGCTGAGATGCACAGATATAATTTTTTCCTTTGAATTGATGGGAAATTATTTGGAAGCTATGCGTAGCCTCACCTGAGAGGAAGCATGGGGACATAAACCTTCCTTGTCCCCCAGGAAAATTACTAGCAGAAGATGAGGTTTTCCACCCAATACTTGTAGAAGAAATTGTTCAAAGTAAACTAGACCTTACTTTCATTTGTCATGTCCTAAAGCCAGAGATCAGAGATGGTTTTTTAAAAGCAGAGTTAAATTTCCAAGCTAGGATCCTGTTACTAAAAAGCACCTTATTAAAAAACTAATCTGGTTCTTGACTAGGTAATTATTTTTTTCCTCTGGAAAGCCAGTGAGATTTAAAAGAAGCTCATTGTTCCCATCAAAATAGTTATCTCTATGATCCCAGTGAAGTGAAAATTCTTTGAGAAACAGACATTGGCAGTATTGGGGGTATTGTCTACAATACTGGAAGTCTTTTTTTTTTTTTTTTTTTTTTTTTTTTTTTTTGTGGTTCTCACTGGTGTGGCCTGTCCCGTTGCGGGGCACAGGCTCCAGACGCGCAGTTTTTGTGGTATGCGGGCCTTCCTCTGTTGTGGCCTCTCCCATTGCGGAGCACAGGCTCCGGACGCGCAGGCTCAGCGGCCACGGCTCACGGGCCCAGCCGCTCCGCGGCATGTGGGATCCTCCCAGGCCGGGGCGCAAACCCGGTTCCCCTGCATCGGCAGGCGGACGCGCAACCACTGCGCCACCAGGGAAGCCCAATACTGGAAGTCTTTTACCTGGCTTACAAGCCCACTGAGGCCTCAAGTTTAGAATAACAGAATTTCTCCTGGTCCTTCCCTCTTGCCTTCCTCAGTTCTTCAGTTTGCTTTGGCTTGGGATCCAAAATTACCAAGGATGATGTAGATTGCTTAGGGACACTTTGGTAAAAAGGCAGTTAAATTTCTTTTCTACTTTCCATATCCTTTGGATTTTCTGAATTCAGAATCAGAATTTCTACCACTTTTATTAGTGAAGACTCAATTTCAAACAGGAAGGCTAGCTCTCATAGTAGATGGAGAGGGAGAATTTTATTTTACGCATTGAATGTGATTTACGTAAAGATGTCTGTCCTTTGAGTATTTATTTCATTTGTATAGCTATTTTTTATTTCTACCTCATCTTAAGTTCTCTGTTCAAGTCTTTTTTTGTCTTTTTTTCCCCTTCATGCCTGTGGTCTGTGTTCTCTTTTAAATTGGAGTACTCTGAATAAATAAATAAGTTGGAGTACTTTGGAGGTGTGAACCATAAAACTTTTCTCTGTACCTCTTGAATATCACAGGAGTAATGTCACATTTCACAGTGCCAATGTCAGAACCGAGATAGAAATATTTAATTCTGCCTACCAACTGAATAAGTCTTTAGTGTCCCATGATACCCATTTATTTTCTTTAAGATGTAATTCACATACCATAAACTTCACCATCCACTCATCTGTTGGTGTTGGGCATTTTGTTTTGTATGTCATGTCCGTGTCTATTTAAGGATATTTCAGAATTAAGCTGGATTGACAGTTTAGTGACAAGAAGTCTAGCAAGGGAGGGGGAGGACATGAGATTTACCTGGCTCTGTGGTCATCTGTGGGCCAGTTGGTTAGCCTTGCTGGGAATCGGTTTCCTCCCTTATAAAATGAGATGATTATTAATAAAGTGATTACTGTGATTTGTGCCAGCTCTGAAATAATTCTCTGACTTTATGATAGCCATTCTGTTATTTGAACAAAGCAGATGGACTCTTGGAATAGCTCAGTTGGTGCTACATGGCATGTTTCCAGCAGGGATGTCTTCATTCACCTTTCAGTGGCACAGTAGTCTGATTATCCAATTGAAATTGTTACTCAGCTTCTGTATATGCATTTGTTCCTCTTATGACCAGGCCAATATAGAAAGATAGCAACGTACAATGCTATTTGCATTGATCTTAAAAAAAATGCATTTCCCTGATGTGCATGCATGCTGATTTTTAAAAATTCTCCTTTAACTGACTAGACAAAGAATTGTACCTTGTAATAATTTTTTTTTAGAGTGGTACCTGACCTAGATTTTCTTCCTTAATAATTGACTTTGTCAGACACGGTTATGTTAAATAATTTTTTAATTGTCTTAGGTTTGCGCATTTGCTCCCTAAATTTTCTTGGGAACAATTTTCTATGCTGTTTAAATTCTAGTTTTCACTAAGGATTTACAGCCCATTTGTATTACAAGATTTAAGCTCCAAAACGTGAATCTGCCAGCAATCAAGATAGGCATTCTTCCGTAAGTGCTCAGAAATCAGCTTGCCTCATGAGTAGTATTAAACCACCTTCGGTCTGCCTTAGATTTTTCCCCCTTCTTTTGAGTAGGCCATTTGTTGACTGATTAAATGTTTGTATCATTACTTTTAAAATGTTCCCTGGAAGGTCAAGCTGAAAGTCTCATCATGAATTGGTTGGGATAAATTCTTACACATTTTATTTGCTCCAAATAATTAATTTATAAAACTTGTGCTGTTTTGACCAACTATGTGAGCTGCTGCTAGCCATAAACAAAACTAAGTGCTGGTGTAATGAGGCCCCTTCGCTTGTGTTTCTGTGCTGGCCTTCCTGCACAGGGTGCCTGCAGAGGAGCCTGCTGGGGGGGTGCGTCCCACGTGTTCTTGGTTAGTGGCCATGGTTGAACCTGATGGGCACTTAGGTTGAGACCCCAACATGCTCTGCTCTCCTGGGCTGTCATGGAGAATCCAGACAGTTGTTTATGGATGGGACTCACACTATTATCATGGAAATGTTCATATATGAAGCCCACTGAAGAATCTCTGATGTTTTAGGGCTATAGGTAGGCTGTTCTATGTGAAACATCTGCTTGGAGTCCAGAGCAGGGTTTCTTACATTTTGGGGGCCTGGGACTCCTTTGTCAGTCTGGAGGAGCCTATGGACCCCTTCTCAGAATGTATCTTAAAGTGCTTAAATAAATACAAAGGATTACAAAGGAGACCAACTATATTTCAGTATGACTATATTTATACTGAAATATAGTTATCAAAAATACTTTTAAAGTTGTATATTGTAATCTGTGTCCTCCTTTACTAATGTCTCAAATAATAAAATGAAGCAGCAAGTCTAAAAACTGTCATAATTTTGGAGTAGTGATAAGTATAAAAGTTACTTTGAGATCTCTGCGGGAACTGTAATGTGACATGAAAAATTTTGTGATTTCTATTAGTGACAAAGTCCCATGTCCTGCTGAAACAAGAATGGGTTACCTAGGCTCTGTTGCATTTCAATTAAAGGCAAATGATGGCAGAGGTGGAATTTTTTTTTTCTCATTCAAGTTCACAGACCCCCAAGAATTAATGGGCTCCGGGTTCAGAATTCCCGGTCTGGTCTGGTCTAGAACTATCTAACATAGCTAATACTTTTATTGGATGTCCACTATGTGCCATGACCGTCTTTAAGCCTCTATCACTTAAAGAAATTGACAGTATTATTGTCTTCATTTTAAACATGAGAAAACTGAGGTTTAGGTGGATAAGTACATTTTCCAAGGTCATCATCTAGTATGGAGCAGAGTTGGGATTCAATCTTTGGCTATACAAATTGTCCACTATCTTGCTGTGCTTGAGCTGATATGATACTTCCTATTTCAATAATCATAAGTTATTTCTTTTTTACCTAACTTAGCAAATGTGAAAAAAAAAACCCACTACCCAGCTCTCCTGAGACAGTGATGAAATTGAAGTGCCTTCGTACACTACCACTGGGAGTATAAATTGCTCCATCCTTTTTGACAGCAACTTGGCCACACATATCAAGAACCTTAAACTTGCTCTAGTAATCTCACTCCTGGGAAGCTATTCTTAGGAAAAGACCACAGTGTAAAGATGCCATATGCAAAGGTGTTCGTCTCAGTGTATAGTAAGAAAAGTTTCAAAACAAAGTTAAATAATAGAATAATGAAGTACATTATACATATTCACTGGTTGGTATATTAGGCAGGCATTAAAAATTATGGCATTTGGGCTTCCCTGGTGGCGCAGTGGTTGAGGGTCCGCCTGCCGATGCAGGGGACAGGGGTTCGTGCCCCGGTCCGGGAAGATCCCACATGCCGCGGAGCGGCTGGGCCCGTGAGCCATGGCCGCTGAGCCTGCGCGTCCGGAGCCTGTGCTCCGCAGCGGGAGAGGCCACAGCAGTGAGAGGCCTGCGTACCGCAAAAAAAAAAAAAAAAAAAAAAAAATGTATTTTTATAACCACACTTTTGTAATGAGAGCTTTTTTAAAGATACCTATTATTTAACCTAGTGATGCTACGGGATGAACTGTTCATTGTGGTGATATTTGTAGATAGTAGTAGTTTGGGAAATCTCAGTTGCTAAGTTTAGAACTAAAAACTTCAGAGGACGGATTCCTCTACTCCCTACCCTCATAGTGTCAGAGACCAGTAGCTTTTACTCTGCTCTCTGACTTCACTTACTGTATCAGAATCATCCTTTTGGAAATACTTGAAGAGTGTTTGGATTAAGGGTTTACATAGTTATGTGCCTAGCATACTGGTTCTAATGCCCATTTATGTAGGAAACTAAGCTGCCTTTGTTAAATTTGTTTTAATGAGCTGGATTCTTGAGATGTTTCCATTTATAAATGTAACAATTTCAAATATCCAAGCCTGGTTTGCTGTTGAACATGTGTTATGCTAATCAATGTTTTTCTTTTTAATTTTGGGTCTCCCCCACCAACAAAAGTCTGAATGTGTTCCATCATTTGAAGATGTTTGGGCCTATTCTTTGTAAGAACAAAAGTACTGCACTCAAGAGCCTGTGCTTTCATTTGGAAGTTTATGAATTGCTTTTTCAAATGTAGTCATGAGCCCCAGTTTCCTTCTGTAAAATTTTTTAAACTTCTATATACACTTTATTAAAGATTTTAAAAATCTTTATGAAAGATTTTCTCAAAGGAAGTATTTTTACTTTTCCAAGGCTCCAGATGCCTGCTGTCTCCTCAGTCCTGTTCATTAAACTTGTTCAGTTGTTTTCAGAGTTCATGCATTCCCTTTCTTTCTCCTTATTTTCTCAAACGGAGGCTAAATGTTTGCTCAGAGGATCAGATCCGTTCCAGCTGTGGGCAGGCTTTCACCAGCCTCCACCACTGCTGCTCTGCCCACTTGAGCCATAACCTGTGACAGCACAGAGCATATATTTGTCAAAATCTTTTTTTTTCACGCCTCATTACTGAGGATTAGAGCAGGACTGGGGAAAAGTTAACTTTTGTGCTATTTGGGTAGAATAGGTTTGCTAAAGGAAGACTGTCAAGATTGCAGCAGAAATATTTGTTTTGGAAATAGTTTTAAAACCTGTAACAATTCTATCCAAATAGGTTGGATTCCTGCACCTTCAACTCACCTACCTCTTATGGATACTCAGGTTTATTTAGCTGTAGTCTTTGTATGTATTTTTGTTAGAATTATTACTCTGTATAATATTATCTTTTAACAAAGCTGAGAGAAGAAAGGAAAATCAGTACTTATAGAGTTACATTAACTTGTTTGTTTACCATTTCTGATTCTTTTCATTTGTTTCTGTGGATTCAAGTTACCAAATGGTGCTATTTCCTTTTTCCAATACAGCTTTGTTTCCATCTGCATCTTTTGTACTTCTAGTGTCAAATATATTACATATCTATATGTTACAGGCCCCAACATATGATTATATACATCATCTTATGCAATTGTCTTTTAAACCAGTTAAGAAAGAAGAAATTAGCAACTATATTGTCTCTTAAAATTACCTGTATAACCAACTACATTGCATACTTTGTTTTTATCATGTGAATTAAAATTACTGTCTGGTGTCACTTGCTTTCAGCCTGAAGAGCTTCCTTTAATACTTTTTGTAAGACAGGTCTGCTAGGAACAAATTATCTCAGTTTTTGTTTACCTGAAAATGTCTTTATTTCCCCTCAGATTTTCTTTCAGATCCTTTATTAGGGTGTTCACATTTTCTCTAGAGACTTTGTATACGTTCAGTGACATTAGATTCACCTTTATTTTTAGATTGATTTTTTTTAAGGGTGCACCACACAGTGTGCAGGATCTTATTTCCCCAGCCAGGGATCCCCCAAACCCGTGCCCCTTGCATTGGGAGTGTGGAGTCTTAACCACTGGACCGCCAGGGAAGTCCCTCGTCTTCATTTTTAAAAGGTAGTTTTGCTAGATATAAGATTGTTGGTTCACTTTGTTTTCTCTCATCACTTTGAATATGTCGTCCTACTGCCTTCTAGCGTTCACTGTTTCTGATGAAAAGTCAGATGTTTATTTTATTGGGTTGCCCTTGTACACGATAAGACGCTTGTTTCCCTTGCTGTTTTCAAGACTTTGTCTTTCACAATTTTGACTACAGTGTATCTGGGTGTGGATCTGTTTGAGTTTATCCTACTTGGAATTTATTTAACTTCTTGGATATGTAGATTCATTTAATCAAATGTGTGAAGTTTTCAGCAATGATTTCTTTCAGTATTTTTATGCTTCTTTCCTCTCCTTTCAGGACTCCCATTATGAGTTGTGTTTGTTGGTGCACTTGATGGTGTCCCACATTTCTTTGAGGCTCTGTTCATTTTTCTTCATTCTTTTTTCTCTCTGTTCTTCAGTTTGCATAATCCCTATTGATCTGTCTACAAGTTTACTGATTCTTTCTTCCACTTAAATTTCCTGTTGGGGGCCCCTTCAGTGAATTTTTAATTTTTGTTATTATGCTTTTTAAGTCCAGAATTTCCATTTGCTTCTTCTTTGGTAATTCCTGATTCTTCATTGATATTCTGTATTTGATGATGCATTGTAGTTATGCCTTTAATTTGTTAAGTATGGTTTCCCTTAGTTCTTTGAACATATCTGTAATAGTAATTTTCAAGTCTTTGTCTCCAAAGTCCAATACCTGGGTCCTTTCAAAGGCAGTTACTTGGTGCCTGCTGTTTCTCCTATATACAGATCATACTGTCCTGTTTCTTTGCATGTTTTGTATTTTTTGTTGCTAAGAACTAGACATTTTAGATAATGTAGCAACTCTGGATACTGACTTTTCTCCCTCCTGCCTCTGGAACTTGTTCCTGTTTGCTGGTTTATTTGTTTAGTGACTTTGCTGGACTAGTTCATTGAAGCCTGTTTCCTCCAGTGTGCAGCCTCTGATGTCACTCCTCAGAAGGTGCAGCCTTGAACATGCACACAGCTACCCTAACCCTCCCATCCCCACCTGGGGATGACAGTGGTTATAGCTGGGCTCTCTTTGACTATCTCTTTCCCCAGTTTCCCTGTTAAGTTTCTGACTGATCTTCCTCTCTTGATATTACATCCAGTTGTTAGTCTCCCCTAATTGTTAGCTGATTGCTTTATTGTTTTTGCCAATCACTGGAGACATAAATGTTCCACAGTCTAATATCATTAACATTGGGCTTCTTGGCAGGGGTAGTTTTTAAAGCTGGTCTTTAAGGTTCACTCTGACCGCAGGAAGCCTTTCATAACTCTCTCTTCCCCTGTTTCTCTTTGTTAAACTTCTAGCTTGTCTACCTTTCACTCATTGCTATCATGGAGCTACCAGCCTCCTCTTAATTTCTTGCCATAAAAATCTCCAATGTCTTTGACAGTGCCTGTAGGTTTGAACTTCTCCATGCTATGTTTCACATAAGGTCAGTCCCCTTAGGGAGAGTTGCAAAGCTCTCTGTTCTTACAGCATGCCTCTACCCTAGTCAGAGCCTCTGCACCACTGCTCCAGAGCTGGGGAGGGCGGGGTAGCAGCCTGCCTCTCTCAGAGTGATACCCTGCTATGAGCGGGGTGCTGGGCAAAGGTAGCAGTCCCTGGTCTTCTCAGCTTGCCTCTCTTGGCATGGAACCTTTGCCCTATGTGAGCTGGGACATAGATGATCAGGGCCCAGTATTCTTGGCCTATTTCACCTAAGAGAGAGCTTCTGCCGTACAAGTGGGAACGCGGTGGAGAAATGGAGCCCTGGTCCTCTTGACCATGCTTGCCTGGACTAGAGCTTCTACAGGGCAGGGCTGTGGTGAATGAGGATGCTGGTGGCCTAGCCTTCCCAGGGAGAAACTGCCACCCTAGACTTGAAGCTGAGGGTGGGAGGGGGTCCCATCTTCTTGGCTGTACCCATCCAGAGTAGAATTGTCACTCTGGGCTCGAGGGTAGGGGAAGAGCAGATTATAGCTCAAATACTAGAGTCTCAGTCTTCTTATCAAGATTTAATCGATTTTCTCAAGTAAAGGTTTCTCCATTTGCTGTATGTTCTTAAGACAATTTATAGAGACTTTAAATGGTTTTTAAAAAAATATTTGTTACCAGTTATGTTTGTTTTCCTGGGGAGGGGATCTGAGGAGCTCCACACACGGCCAGCCTAGCTCTCACTTTTTGAAAATAGCAAACTCTATTTCTTTAAGGATTTTTTTTTTTTTTTTTTTTTTTTTTTTTTTACCTTCTGGACTTCACTGATTCACACAGCTCTTTTCTCCCTCTTACTCTGAACTAGGAAATCTTTTACCATAAGCTCGACCAATTTCAGGTAGAAGAACAAGCAGTTTAACTTCTGAGTGTGTAAGTGGCATTTAATTTAATTAACTTTAGCATCATGGCTTTCTTGTTATAGATGATGGAGAAATTCGTCTCTAACCTACCAAACCCTTACTTTTCTGGGCAATTTGAACCTGTCTTTGAGAATTTGAAGATATTACCAGAGAGGGAAGGGTCTTTGTTCCTCCTATTCCCCAGTTATCACCAACACACCAAAAATTTTGCTACTTCTCTTTGTAACAGACTGACATTTGTAGTTTGAGGTGTTTAACCCCAATATCTAGTGTCCATGGGGACAGTATCCAGCTGTTATTTTGCAGCAGCGTAAGTACTCTCATAAAACCTATTATCAGGAATCATGAAACATCAGGAAGCTTAGTGTTAGACAAGGGTTGGCCCACCACCTGTTTTGGTATGACCTGTGAGCTCGCATTGGGTTTTACAGTTTGAAATGCTTGGGAAAAAAATCAGAAGATGAAGAATACTTCAGGACATGTGAAAATATGAAATTCAAATTTGTGCCCATAAATAAAGTTTTATTGGGACACAGCCATGCTCACGTGTTTACATGTTGTCTGCAGCTGCTTTCATGCTGTAACAGCAGAGTCAAATAGTTGCAGTAGAAATTACATGGCCCACAAAACCAGAAATATTTACCATCTGGCCTTTTACAGAAAAAGTTTGCTGACAGTCTCAAATATGCTTGAGTGGAACAGCACTAGTCATTTTTGCTGAACGAATTATTTTAGGGCCTAAAGACATGTCTTGACAGGGCTATAGATGCCCTAGAAGGTACAAAAGAGGGAGGGAATTGCAGGACAATTATTTGTATTTTGAATTTAGATAGAAATAAGAATGCCACCTGTCCTTGTGTAAGCAAATCTTATTCAAAAGGGAAACTTTAAAATGTCTGTCACATGTTTGTTTCAAGCTAGTTCCCCAATGTGGAAGGTTTTCCCAAGACTTCTGTTTGATCTGAGATTGTAGCATTCTGACAGTTGTCTCTGTGATGAATTAATTTCTTTTTAATTTAGATGAAACTGTGTTGCTTCTTTGACTTCTCATTCTTGGTGAAAGTGTACTTCTCAAAGTTATGTCTGCATTATGCCAAAATTCCTAGGTAACTCCCTTAGTTTAAGAAATTAAAGGGAAGAAGTCAGATGAATTATTTCTGGCATCATGTAAGTTCTTTAAAACTTAGTGAGGAGGGCTTCCCTGGTGGCGCAGTGGTTGAGAGTCCGCCTGCCGATGCAGGAGACACGGGTTCGTGCCCCGGTCCGGGAGGATCCCACGTGCCGCGGAGCGGCTGGGCCCGTGAGCCATAGCCGCTGAGCCTGCGCGTCCGGAGCCTGCACTCCGCAACGGGAG
>NC_041234.1:3663329-3669960 GCF_002837175.3 Physeter macrocephalus | reverse complement strand
ACCGCAAAAAAAAAAAAAAAAAAAAAAAAAAAAAAAAAAAAAAAAGGAATTAGAAAGTCTGAAATTTTAACCTAGTTGCTTTTTATGACAGTATAGACAAAAGATTGACTATGATAGAAGAATGTCATTTAAAAACATATTTTAGTCCTCCAAATATGCTAAAAACTGAGCATGGGCTTAATGCTCTTTAAAGGTGGTGTTTATGCTTTACAAAGGATTACAGTTTGACTATGAATCATGATTATTCCATAGAAAAAAGATAATGTTTTGCTTGAGTATTGTTTGGCAATATAAAAATTTTTAGAGATCCTTTTTTTCAAAACATCTCTGAGACTAATCATATTTATTAATATCTGCTTCCTGCAAAACAGTTTTTACTCAACAAAGTTTATAAATAGTTCACCTGTGGTTAAATTATCAAATAAGAAGGCTTTTCCACCTATGCTGAAAGAAAGAAAATAAGCCTTTGCGTTGTAATCCTTGGTTATCATTGGGCTGAAGTTCCCTCTGATTTGGGGGGATATGTAATGAAACGATGTAATTTCTGAGACTTAAAACCCTAAAATCTTTGCCGATGAAGTTCAGAAACATATACAGATCGGTTCAGCGTTTGAAACCAAATTTTTGTCGTATGTCCACGTGTTAGAGCTTGTGAAATTGAGTGGTTTCCTCTTTTGCGTATGATAGATTCATAGTCATGTTGTGCAAGTTGTTCATCGTCAGTCATTTTCTCCTTTCCTGTCCCACCAAGGTTCCACCTGCCCAAGTCCACAGCTGTGCTTCTGCATCAGTTATTTCGTGAAACATTTTTGTTTCTTTTTCCCAGGCATCTAGTGGAGATTATTATTTCATCCCGTACATCATGACACCACGTGCTGATTATTTTTGCTGCGAGAGTGACGCCCACAGACGTGCCTCGGAGTACATGCAGCCCAACTGGGACACCATCCTGGGTCAGCTGTGTGTGCCTCTGGTGGACAGGTTTACTGGCCTCCTCAAGGACGTCCATGTGACCTCATGGTAATCCCCATCAACCGTCAACAACGCTGGGAGCTTTGCCAGAATTTTCCTTTCACGTCCATGGAGGTGACGTAACTTCAAGAGACCTTAGTGCCCAGAGACTGGGGGACCCCGACCAATTATTTTGAAGTCATCGTGGAATCCAGCGTTCCTTACTATCTCACTAAGTTGGGCCGTTGAGGTGTAACCGAAAAAGAATAAAACTGGAGTTGAGGTCAGGGTTGAGCTTGTGTTTGGCTCCAACTCCCTGTGTGACCTTGACAAATAACTTTTCTGTAGCTGTTCCCTCATCTAGAAAATAAGGAACTTAAGTCACTGATTTTCTTTCATGCTCTTTCAACTCTGAGATTCTGTGTTTCACGGTCATTTCTGAACGTGATTTCCTCCCTACTACCGATCAGCTGTTAAGGTTGTTAAAATGCGTCAGCAAAGTCATTCCAACCATAAGTCCTTGTGCTGTAAAAGTCGGGATGTACTGAGTCAAGCTGAAGCCATCCTGACCTCAGCATGTCCTGTGACGTGTTCTTGGTAGATTTATGTCAGAGGAGGTGTGGAGTAGTGATTTAAGAATTGACAGGTTTGGGTTTGAATCCTAGCTCAGGCGATTCTTCACAGTGTAGCCTTGGAACAGTTAGCTCACCTCTTTGAGCCTCAGTGCCCAAGAAACCAGTCCTTAAAACATCCCTGTTCTACAACTTGAAGGCAGAAAAGTTTTTCTGCTTAACCAAAGGATCCAGTTTTTGGGTTTTTTTTCTTGCCTGCGGCCAGTTTAAAGGATTTACTCCTGAAAGTTACGTCTCAAGAAGGATTTGTCCTTCCAAAACAAATGAAAATCCGAAGCACTGGCAGAACTGACTTAAAATGAAATGTAAGGGACCACACGTCCCTGTGGCTCACATTGTGGCTCTCCGAACTGTGGAGCGTTACTACTGTAGGGTTGGTGTGAGATGCACACTTGTTAACAGTCTGTTCTCTTTTTCTATCCTGTCACCTCTTCTCTGGACACAGAGTTTCTGCTACAGATTGTAATAGGAAAAGAAGACTGGAAACCCAGACATATGTGACCACATGCCAACATAGAAAGCAAATGGGGGACCTTTTGCAGCACATCCCTGGAAAGACTCTTTCAGTCCCCCTTGCTAACTATTGTCTTATTGCACAGTGAACACTTTAGTGAAGCTCAGGGAGAGAACTCTCTCAGTATCATTTTTTCAGGTCTGACAAGGAAGTAGGCTAGCTTGAGTCTGCTAGATGAACAAGGTCTTTGCAAGAAGTAGGTTCAAGTTTGTTTCTCATTCACTTCATGTATGTTTCAGTAGGAAAACAGCTCTTTTGATTTGGTTTAATTTCAGAGAACTTGAAATACCTGTTAGTTGATTCCACTCCTTGAACTACCTGATACCTGGCAAGGGTTAGTGAGAGGGTAAATGGTGCTTATGGTTTAAAATATCTGTAACAGGGGTGGCAGATAAATTTTCAGCTCAAGTGCCAACTTTGATAGATTGATGAAGGCTACCCAGAGCCCTGTGCGGAAAGGGGGTTTGAAGCTATTTCTTTTTTTTTAATCTTTTTTACAATTTTATTTATTTATTTTGGGCTGCATTGGGTCTTTGTTGCTGTGCACGGGCTTTCTCTTGTCGCGGTGAGCGGGCGCTACTCTTCATTGCAGTGTGTGGGCTTCTCGTTGCAGTGGCTCCTCTTGTTGTGGAGCATGAGCTCTAGGCACGCGGGCTTCAGTAGTTGTGGCGTGAGAGCTCAGTAGTTGTGGCAGGCAGGCTTAGTTGCTCTGCGGCATGTGGGATCTTCCAAGAGCAGGGCTCGAACCCGTTTCCCCTGCACTGGCAGGCAGATTCTTAACCACTGCACCACCAGGGAAGTCCCTGCAGCCATTTCTAAGTCCACATTGATTAGCAACATCTTCCCTGGTTACCAAAGGCAGAAATGGCTGCATGTTTATTACATATATGATGTCTCCAAGCCACACTTAATTCAGTGTTTTGTTCATTTACTTACAAGTTACCATTCTTATTAGGTTTCTCAGTTTATTAAAACTATTTTTCAGAATTACCCTTGAAAAGAAGTCTAAACTAAAGTGAAAATTTTTACTTGTCAGGCTGAACTAATAATGCTTTAATAGCTTTGATGCCTTTATAGTCCAGCAAATGGACAATGGCTGTCACCCAACTTACTGACTCATTTGATTAATCATAGAATTTTAAACATTAGTAGAATCTGCTAATTTGCTCATCATTGGGGTAATAAGCAGTAGACAAATAAGGAAATAAAAATTAAAGCAATGCACTGATAATTTTATCAGAGCACTTTCTGTGGGGCATCACTTAATTCCTGAAATGTTCATTGAGATCTTATTATAAGCATTGGACCAGGCTGTGTACGGTAAACACTTTTATTGACATAGTTTTATAACTGTTAAAAGTGACATTTGTTATTCTTAGGTGTTGTTTTTCATTCTCTGAAGAGTATTGCTTACTGAACCTGTTCTTTTTAATAAACAGCCTAATTTTACTGTCTACAGTTAAAACATTTCAGCTGCTTAATGGGTTGACGGTATTACAGCTTGGCAATGCCCAGTCTCCATAAAAAAAAAAATTACTTGGAGCGTAGACAACATATTTAAGTCAATCTATGGTCATTGTAAGTTGGCCTCTGTATACCAAATTTGGTCATTTTTAAAGATTTTAAACCAAATACCAGATACTAGCATTGGTTCTTTGAGGGGCTATGGTGAGACATTCCAGTGTGGATTTAACCTGCTCGAAATGTTGTCATACATCCCTATTATTATCTAGAGGCCCACATGAAGGAAGTTTTACGTCTTATATTTGCTTACAGAAAAGCACTCTGGCTGTCAAAAATGACAAGGGGAGTAGGGGGTAAAAGGCCGAGGTTGCCCCTAAGCGTCCAGGCACGGCTTCTTGGATTGCTCATGGACACATCCAGGTTCTGGCTCTCGACCAGCTGCAAAAAGCTTTGTGATTACTAGCTGGGGACACCTGATAGATACATTTTAAAGAAGTTCTCATTTTACTCTGTTTCATGGCTTTGGAGTTTTGTTCAGCTTTGTGAAAAATCTCTTAATCGTGGGGGAAATTACTATTCAAGTAAGGTACTTTCTTGTCTTCTTTGTGTTTGAAAATACCAGAGAGAGGGGGATGGGCTGGGGTGGGTAGCAAGTCCTGTGGGTCATCCAGATACATATGGGGTCAAGTTTGAAAATATTTTCAAGGTCATAATGAACTGATATTTCTTTGTTACTGTTTAGTGGTGAGTTTTTGCAGAATGTCACTCACAAGTCGGACGTGTCTCCTGTTTGCTGATGCAGGGAGTCTGCGGTCGGGGCGAGGCCCCCATGTGTTACCCTAATCCTGTCAACAAGAACCAAGTTTGTTTGAGCTGCTAAGGGCAACACAGTCCTGGATGCACATGGATGCGACTGGAGGTTTCCTTGTTTTCCTCTCCAGTGCTTATTACAAAGAAACCTTGTTAAATGACATCTGGAGAGCCAGAGAGAAATACCAGGGTGATGCACTGGCGAAGGAGCTGGCTCGCATCAAGCTCCGTACGGACAATACCGAGGTTCTGACCTCAGACATCATCATCAATTTACTGCTGTCCTATCGTGATATCCAGGTATGAAATATGCTTGTCTGAGGCTATCACACTTCTTCCTTGACATGAGGAATTTCTCATATGAAGTACTTTTACACTAGGTGTATGGTTAGGTAACTGTTTTACAGACAAAATAGGGATGTGGCTAGGTCATAGGTCACCTTGCATATCTGTTGTGGTGGAAATATTGAAGAAGGTTTTGTCATATCAGAAGGCCACTCCAGCAAAATCTCAGAAACAGTACTGCTTAATAAAAGGAATTAGAATTAAACAGTTTATATGCACTTTGTGTTAGGCGTTGTCCCAAGCCCTTTGCAAGTCCTAATTCACTTAATTCTCTTCATAAGCCTATGGGGTGTACACTTGGATTATCCCCATTTTACAGATGAGGAACATGAGGCACAGAGAAGTTAAGTAACTTGCCTAAGGTCATACAGCAGTTGGCAAAGTCAAGATTCAAACTGAGGTAATCGGGTCTGTCCTCTTTGCTCTTAACCCCTCTGCTACTTCCTTTAGGCCTTTGTCACTTCCTTCTATGTTTACCACTACCTATCAGTGAAAGGGACAGCAGGAGTAGCAGAGGCAAGTCCAGGACCAAGGGGATGCAGGGGTTTATTCTAAGACAAGTGACAGAAGTTTCTGGAGAGTTCTTGAGACAGGGTTTGTAGAATATGGTACTATGGAGGAAATCAGTCATTTCCCCCCTCCAAGTTTAATGCTGTGGAGCCATTTCTAAGGATGTCTTGCCTTCCTTTCCGTTGGAGGAACACAGGGCAATGTACATAACCTGCAGAATTCTACAAAGCCATATTGGAGGTTGTTGGCCACGGGTCTTTAAATCTGAACGAGAGAGGCTTCCATTTATGACCGGAACCAAGAACAGAGTCAACCACTTAAGGAACTCGTGCCCCTGGTGATAAACAGATGCATCTAATTGATTTTAATAGTAGATGCTATTAGGAATTAGGATGATTAAATTATGGCCCATGGAACAAGAGAATGGGAATGGCCTCTTTTGAAGTTTTTCTTCTGTTGAGCTGCTGGCTTCCTTCTGCCCTTGCTTTCACGCATCTCTCCTCTTTATAAACTTCCGTTGGTGGGACTCTCAGGCTCAAGGGTGAGCCAGAAGCTTCTTGCAGTACTCTGCCTTCCCTATCCTTGGGTAGCAGCATTGAGGTGTAAAGCCACAAAACAGACATGAGATTTCAGTGGGAAGTCCTCATCTGCTAACTGTGGCTGGCTGTCAACGAGTTGGCCCGAAACGATTGTAAGCCTGGCTGAAAGGGTAGCAGATGGCACTGCTTGGAGGGGACACAGCTCAGACAAACATGGTAGCAATTTCTCCCTGGGTAATTATGCAGTTTAGAGCTGTGGTTCTCAAGCGGGGGACATGTGGCAGTATCTGGAGATATATTTGGTTGTCACAACACGAGGGAGTGGGAAGTGCTCCTGGCATCTAGTGGGTCAAGGCCACGGATGCCGCTTAACATCCCACGATACACAGCACAGCCCCCACCATAAAGAATGATCCAGCCCCCAAATGTCAGTAGTGCCGAGGTTGAGAAATTCTCGTTTAGATGAATGTGATTGTTTCTAACAAAATAGGAAGGATTGGGATGTTCCCCCCCCCCCTTTAAGTGGCAAATAACTAACTGTAAGATTTCCTACATGTTTATGTCTCGTTCATTTTAACCCACAGCCCTGCTGGTGTTAACTCTCCTACACTCAAAATGTGGTAGCTTTTCCTGGCTGCTGGGCTCATTTGTTTTGTTTTATCGTCTTTGACTCTTCCTTTCTTCAGTCCTTTTGTGACCTCTGATAGCAGGGATTCTTTCTCTGTCTTCTCTCTCATCCACCTTGTTGTTTTTAATCTCATTACTATTCTTTTTTTTTTTTTTTTGCGGTACGCGGGCCTCTCCCGTTGCGGAGCACAGGCTCCGGACGTGCAGGCCCAGCGGCCACGGCTCACGGGCCCAGCCGC
>NC_041234.1:3661738-3663253 GCF_002837175.3 Physeter macrocephalus | reverse complement strand
GCGGTATGCGGGCCTCTCACTGTCGTGGCCCCTCCCGTTGCGGAGCACAGGCTCCGGACGTGCAGGCCCAGCGGCCACGGCTCACGGGCCCAGCCGCTCCGTGGCACACAGGATCCTCCCGGACCGGGGCATGAACCCACACCCCCTCCATTAGCAGGCAGACTCTCAACCACTGCTCCACCAGGGAAGCCCTCATTGCTATTCTTTTAAGGGCTTTAACGTCACTAAATGCTGCCTGTAGGGAAAGGCTTGTATTTGAATGCTGAGACGCTCTCATGTTCGTAACTGTTCAGAAAAACCTGCGAAGAGCTGTGTTTCCTGTCTTTCTCACCTTGGGACCTCTTGCCAACAGGACTGTGATGCAATGGTGAAGCTGGTAGAAACACTGGAAACGCTGCCGACGTGTGATTTGGCTGACCAGCGTAACATTAAATTCCACTATACATTTGCACTGCATAGGTAAGAGTGATAATGTGCGTATAGAGTTTTGAAACATGCCAGCTGTTAAATTGTTTCCTTCTTTCATTCAGACCTTATTGAGTATGAGCCAGATCATGAGCTGAATGCTAAAGTTAAGAAAATGGACAAGGCGTAATATTAACCCTCAGGGACTTTGTCTTTGGAACATATATTCTAGCTCTGAGATCAGACATGTAACTAAATCGATACAGCTCAGAATGATAAATATCTTAATGAATATCGAAGCGTAGTAGAGGGAGGAAGGCATTTTGCTTTGGGGTTTTAAAGAAGCTTCTCCGGGGTCTTTGGGGCTGGGTTTTTTTTTTCCCCAACATCTTTATTGGAGTATAATTGCTCTACAGTGGTGTGTTAGCTTCTGCTGTATAACAGAGTGAATCAGCCATAGTTATATACATATCCCCCTATCCCCTCCCTCTTGTGTCTCCCTCCCTCCCTCCCTATCCCATCCCTCTAGGTGGTCACAAAGCACCGAGCTGATCTCCCTGTGCTATGCAGCTGCTTCCCACGAGCCATCCGTTCTGCATTTGGCAGTGTATATATGTCCATGCCACTCTCTCACCTCGTCCCAGCTTACCCTTCCCCCTCCCCGTGTCCTCCAGTCCAGTCTCCACGTCTGCGTCTTTATTCCTGTCCTGCCCCTAGGTTCTTCAGAACCATTTTTTTTTAGATTCTATATATGTGTGTTAACATACCGTATTTTACTCTTTCTGACTTACTTCACTCTGTATGACAGACTCTAGGTCCATCCACCTCACTACAAATAACTCAATTTCGTTTCCTTTTATGGCTGGGTAATATTCCATTGTATATATGTGCCACATCTTCTTTATCCATTCATCAGTCGGTGGACACTTAGGTTGCTTCCATGTCCTGCCTATTGTAAATAGTGCTGCAATGAACATTGTGGTGCATGACTCGTTTTGAATTATGGTTTTCTCAGGGTATATGCCCAGTAGTGGGATTGCTGGGTTGTATGGTAGTTCTATTTTTAGTTTTTTAACGAACCTCCATACTGTTCTCCATAGTGGCTGTATC
>NC_041234.1:3653623-3661633 GCF_002837175.3 Physeter macrocephalus | reverse complement strand
GTTGGCAATCTGTATATCTTCTCTGGAGAAATGTCTGTTTAGGTCTTCTGCCCATTTTTGGATTGGGTAGTTTGTTTTTTTGATATTGAGCTCCATGAGCTGCTTGTATATTTTGGAGATTAATCCTTTGTCAGTTGCTTCACTTGCAGATATTTTCTCCCATTCTGAGGGTTGTCTTTTCGTTTTGTTTATGGTTTCCTTTGCTGTGAAAAAAGCTTTGAAGTTTCATTAGGTCCCATTTGTTTATTTTTGTTTTTATTTCCCTTTCTCTAGGAGGTGGGTCAAAAAGGATCTTGCTGTGATTTATGTCATAGAGTGTTCTGCCTATGTTTTCCTCTAAGAGTTTTATAGCGTCCAGTCTTACATTTAGGTCTTTAATCCGTTTTGAGTTTATTTTTGTGGATGTGTTAGTAAGTGTTCTAATTTCTTTCTTTTACATGTAGCTGTCCAGTTTTCCCAGCAACACTTATTGAAGAGGTTATCTTTTCTCCATTGTATATTCTTGCCTACTTTATCAAAGATAAGGTGACCATATGTGCCTGGGTTTATCTCTGGGCTTTCTATCCTGCTCCGTTTATCTATATTTCTGTTTTTGTGCCAGTACCATACTGTCTTGATTACTGTAGCTTTGTAGTATAGTCTGAGGTCCAGGAGCCTGATTCCTCCAGCTCCATTTTTCCTTCCCAAGATTGCTTTGGCTATTCGAGGTCTTTTGTGTTTCCATACAAATTGTGAAATTTTTGGTTCTAGTTCTGTGAAAAATGCCAGTGGTAGTTTGATAGGGATTGCATTGAATCTGTAGAGTGCTTTGGGTAGTAAAGTAAAATTTTCACAATGTTGGTAATTCCAATCCAAGAACATGGTATATCTCTCCATCTGTTTGTATCATCTTTAATTGCTTTCATCAGTGTATTATAGTTTTCTGCATACAGGTCTTTTGTCTCCTTAGGTAGGTTTATTCCTAGGTATTTTATTTTTTGCAACGGTAAATGGGAGTGTTTCCTTAATTTCTCTTTCAGATTTTTCATCATTAGTATGTAGAATGCACGAGATTTCTGTGCATTAATTTTTTATCCTGCTAGTCTACCAAATTCATTGATTAGCTCTAGTAGTTTTCTGGTAGCATCTTTAGGATTCTCTATGTATCGTATCATGTCATCTGCAAACAGTGACAGTTGTACTTCTTTTCAGATTTGGATTCCTTTTCTTTCTTTTTCTTCTCTGATTGCTGTGGCTAAAACTTCCAAAACTATGTTGAATAATAGCGGTGAGAGCGGGCAACCTTGTCTTGTTCCTGATCTCAGTGGAAATGTTTTCAGTTTTTCACAATTGAGAACGATGTTGGCTGTAGGTTTGTCATATATGGCCTTTATTATGTTGAGGTAAGTTCCCTCTATACCTACTTTCTGGAGGGTTTTATCATACATGGGTGTTGAATTTTGTCAAAAGCTTCTTCTGCATCTATTGAGGTGATCATACGGTTTTTCTCCTCCAGTTTGTTAACATGGTTTATCACATTGATGGATTTGCATACATTGAAGAATCCTTGCGTTCCTGGGATAAACCCCACTTGATCATGGTGTATGATCCTTTTAAAGTGCTGTTGGGTTCTGTTCGCTAGTATTTTGTTGAGGGTTTTTGCATGTATGTTCATCAGTGATGTTGGCCTGTAGTTTTCTTTCTTTGTGACATCTTTGTCTGGTTTTGGTATCAGGGTGATGGTGGCCTTGTAGAATGAGTTTGGGAGTGTTCCTCCCTGTGCTATATTTTGGAAGAGTCTGTTCATATTTTCTATTTCTTCCTGGTTCAGTCTCGGCAGGCTGTGCATTTCTAAGGATTTGTCCATTTCTTCCAGGTTGTCCATTTTATTGGCATACAGTTGCTTGTAGTAATCTCTAATAATCTTTTATATTTCTGCAGTGTCCCTTGTTACTTCTCCTTTTTCATTTCTAATTCTATTGATTTGAGTCTTCTGCCTTTTTGATGAGTGTGGCTAATTGTTTATCAATTTTGTTTATCTTCTCAAAGAACCAGCCTTTAGTTTGATTGATCTTTGCTATCGTTTCCTTCATTTATTTTTCATTTATTTCAGATCTGATCTTTATGATTTCTTTCCTTCTGCTAAATTTGGGGTTTTTTTGTTCTTCTTTCTCTAATTGCTTTAGGTGCAAGGTTAGGTTGTTTATTCGAGATGCTTCCTGTTTCTTAAGGTAGGATTGTATTGCTGTAAACTTCCCTCTTAGAACTGCTTTTGCTGCATCGCATAGGTTTTGGGTCATCGTGTCTCCATTGTCATTTTTTTCTAGGTATTTTTGATTTCCTCTTTGATTTCTTCCGTAATCACTTTGTTATTAAGTAGTGTATTGTTTAGGCTCCATATGTTTGTATTTTTTACAGATCTTTTCCTGTAATTGATATCTAGTCTCATAGCGTTGTGGTCGGAATAGATACTTGATACGATTTCAGTTTTCTTAAATTTACCAAGGCTTGATTTGTGACCCAAGATATGGTGTATCCTGGAGAATGTTCCATGAGCACTTGAGAAAAATGTGTATTTTGTTGTTTTTGAATGGAATGTCCTATAAGTATCAGTTAAGTCCATCTTGTTTAATGTATCATTTAAAACTTGTGTTTCCTTATTTATTTTCATTTTGGATGATCTGTCCACTGGTGAAAGTGGGGTGTTAAAGTCTCCTACTATTACTGTGTTACTGTCGATTTCCACTTTTATGGCTGTTAGTATTTGCCTTATGTATTGAGGTGCTCCTATGTTGGATGCATCAGTATTTACAATTGTTATATCTTCTTATTGGATTGACCCCTTGATCATTATATAGTGTCCTTCTTTGGCTTTTGTAATAGTCTTTACTTTAAAGTCTATTTTCTCTGATATAAGAATTGCTACTCCAGCTTTCTTTTGATTTCCATTTGCATGGAATATCTTTTTCCATCCCCTCACTTTCAGTCTGTATGTGTCCCTAGGTCTCAAGTGGGTGTCTTGTAGTTCCTTCTCTTGTGTTTCCTGCCTAGAGAAGTTCCTTTATCATTTGTTGTAAGGCTGGTTTGGTGGTGCTGAATTCTCTTTGCTTTTGCTTGTCTGTAAAGGTTTTAATTTCTCCGTCAAATCTGAATGAGATGCCTTGCTGAGTAGAATAATCTTGGTTGTAGGTTTTTCCCTTTCATCACTCTAAGTATGTCCTGCCACTCCTTTCTGGCTTGCAGAGTTTCTGCTGAAAGATCAGCTGTTAACATGGGGATTCCCTTGTATGTTATTTGTTGCCTTTCCCTTGCTGCTTTGAATATATTTCTTTTGTATTTTATTATTATTATTATTTTTACTATTATTTAAAATTTATTTTTGGCTGCGTTGGGTCTTCATTGCTGCGTGCAGGCTTTCTCTAGTTGTGGTGTGCGGGGGCTACACTTCGTTGCTGTGCGCCGGCTTCTCGTTGTTGTGGCTTCTCTTGTTGTGGAGCACGGGCTCTAGGCACGTGGGCTTCGGTAGTTGCAGCACACGGGCTCAGTAGTTGTGGCTCACAGAGTCTAGAGGACAGGCTCAGTAGTTATGGCACACGGGGGTTAGTTGCTCCGTGGCATGCGGGATCTTCCCGGACCAGGGCTCAAACCCGTGTCCCCTGCATTGGCAGGCAGATTCTTAACCACTGCACCACCAGGGAAGTCCTGTGTTTAATTTTTGATAGTTGATTAATATGTGTCTTGGCATGTTTCTCCTTGGATTTATCCTGTATGGGACTCTCTGTGCTTCCGGGACTTGATTGACTATTTCCTTTCCCATATTAGGGAAGTTTTCAAGTATAATCTCTTCAGATATTTTCTCAGACCCTTTCTTTTTCTTTTCTTCTTCTGGAACTCCTATAATTCAAATGCTCGTGAGTTTCATGTTGTCCCAGAGGTCTCTGAGACTGTCCTCAATTCTTTTCCTTCTTTTTTCTTTATTCTGCTCTGCAGTAGTTATTCCACTATTTTATCTTCCAGGTCACTTATCCGTTCTTCTTCCTCAGTTATTCTGCTATTGATCCCTTCTAGAGAATTTTTAATTTCATTTATTGTGTTGTTCATCATTGTTTGTTTGCTCTTTAGTTCTTGTAGGTTCTTGTTAAATGTTTCTTGGATTTTTCCATTCTATTTCCAAGATTTTGGATCATCTTTACTGTCATTACTCTGAATTCGTTTTCAGATAGACTACCTATTTCCTTTTCATTTGTTAGGTCTGGTGGGTTTTTACCTTGCTCCTTCATCTGCTGTGTATTTCTCTGTCTTCTCATTTTGCTTAACTTACTGTGTTTGGGGTCTCCTTTTCGCAGGGTGCAGGTTCGTAGTTCCCGTTGTTTTTGGTGTCTGCCCCCAGTGGGTAAGGTTGGTTAAGTGGGTTGTGTAGGCTTCCTGGTAGAGGGGACTGGTGCCTGTGTTCTGGTGGATGAGATTGGATCTTGTCTTTCTGGTGGGCAGGACCACGTCCGGTGGTGTGTTTTGGGGTGTCTGTGAACTTATTGTGATTTTAGGCAGCCGCTCTGCTAATGGGTAGGGTTGTGTTCCCGTCTTGCTAGTAGTTTGGCATGGGGTGTCCAGCACTGTAGCTCCCTGGTCATTGCGTGGAGCTGGGTCTTAGGGTTGAGATGGAGATCTTTGTGAGAGCTCTTGCTGATTGATATTATGTGGGGCCGGGAGGTCTCTGTTGGACCAGTGTCCTGAATTCGGCTCTCCCACCTCAGAGGCTCAGGCCTGACACCCGGCCAGAGCACCAAGACCCTGTCAGCGACACGGCTGGAGAACATGGGCTATGAGTTGGGTGTCAGCCACTGCTCTGTTGTAGCTCTGTCTCAGCTTTCTCCAAAGGTCACCCAGATACATTGGGTTATTCCAGCATTCCTCAGAACTTGCACATGCCAGTCTGGGATTTGTAGATGTCCTCCTGATACTCTTCATTGAAGTACCTTGTGTTCATGGTGGTGAGAGATATGCTAATAGTGTTGGTTCTCTTCAGTTCGGAGACTGGGACAGTCTGAGCCTTCATGTGGCCACATCAGGACCAGCTGGCCAATGGTGCCAAAGTGATAACATGTCAGATTCCAAGAAGGCTTTCTGCAGTGCCCAAGCAGTAGTCCCAAGCAGCTGCTCTGCTCAGCTGCAGCACTCTGACCAGGGAACTCGGTGGGACCCTCAATCGAGGATTTCTGCTTGCCCTAGAGCCTGACTTGCCCACCCAGGCAAGGAGCTGAGGAGAGCGTCTCCCGACCCCCTCTCACCAGAGGAGCGGACACCTGGGTGGGGCTGGGTTGTTTTGGTTTTTTAAATTAATTTATTTGTTTGTTTGTTTGTTTTATTTTTGGCTGTGCTGGGTCTTTGTTGCTGTGCGCAGGCCTTCTCTAGTTGTGGCGAATGGGGGCCACTCTTCGTGGCGGTGCGTGGGCTTCTCATTGTGGTGGCTTCTGTTGCAGGGCACGGGCTCTGGGCATGCGGGCTTCAGTAGTTGTGGCTTGCGGGCTCTAGGCACGCAGGCTCAGTAGTTGTGGCACGTGGGCTTCAGTACTTGTCGCTTGTGGGCTCTAGGCACGCAGGCTCGGTAGTTGTGGCGCACGGGCTTAGTTGCTCCGCGGCATGTGGGATCTTCCTGGGCCAGGGATCGAACCCGTGTCTGCTGCATAGGCAGGTGGACTCTTAACCACTGTGCCACCAGGGAAGCCCTGGGGCTGGGTTTTTATGATTTAGTAAAAAATTGCCTCATGGGCGGGATAGAGTGTGGGATGGGAGTGGTGAAAAGGCCATTCCACTTGGCCAGAAGTGTGAGCAGATAGTTCTTCATGTGCATTTTGCCTTCTGGGAACATCCAGAACATGAGATGTAGGTGAAGTAAATGTCTGCAGTGAGCAGAGAGTGTGGAGGGTGGGACCGTGTCTTGAAAGGACCTGAGAGTGTCTTGTAGGCTGGGTGGGTGGGGGCAGGTTTAACAACAGGATTAACGTTGTATTATGGGGAAGGAGGGTGCTGTCTTTATGTACTAGTATAATCTGAAGTTTGGAGTACAAATTACTGGGCTAGGTAGCGTATGTGAGACTTGGAAATTCCTGCCTGGAGACCATGAGCCTCAAAAGCTTATTGCTAGGGGTGTCAGCTAAGATGCTGTAGTAAAGAGCCCCCAGATGCAGTGATTTAAATCAGATTGAAATTTCTCTTTTCCATAGCAGTCTAGAGGTGAGTGGGCCAGGCTAGTGGCATAGTACTGCCCCAGGAGTTGTTCAGGGACCTAGCTTCTGACCATTTTGTAGCTCTTTCATTCCCAGGAGTGTTGTCCTCTTCTAGTTGAAGCTAGGTCACTGCTACTCTGTGTTCCAGCCTAATGAAAGGAGTAGAGAGTGGAAGCCCAGGGCAAGCAGTTTCCTTTAAAGCAAGTAGAATTTGCACATGCCACTTCCACTGACAGTCTATTGGTGAGAACATAGTCACATGATCCCTATCTAGCTGTAAGGGAAGCTGGGAAATGTAGTCGCTAGGTGGGTGGCCATGTGCCCATTCAAACTCGGCTACTATGGATTTGGAGGACAGCTAGGAGTCTGACACATCCAATTTCACAAAATCCAAGCTGCCTAAATGTCTTAGTCCTACAGTCACTCTTCCTCCCCAGTAAGATGCAGGAAGAGGGGTGGCATTAGGTGAACATGGTGAGAACCACGCCCAAATACACTTCCCACTGGGCCTGTCCTCTGCTGGGGCCAGGAATTGGTCATGTTTGAATCACATGGCAAAAAACTCTGGGAGGATATTCAAACATGGCTTGAGAACCAAAGAGTTCTGGCACCTTCTTATCAACGTTCCATGGCCATCATCTTCCTCAGGGAATGAATAAAGTGAGGGTCGATGGTAACCCGAGTTAGAGGACTTTTGGGTCTGATTTCTCAGAGGCTTTTCTTTGCTTCAGCAGCTGGGTTAAGCTATAGATTGTGGACCTGCCACTGGCAGCACCTGCCTGACAGCCGCAACACAGAAGCCCATGGCTTCAGGATTCTTGTAATGCATATGAGGCTACATCCCTCTTTTATATTGAAGTATGAAAAATGCACAGGCAGTGAAATGCGTAGATCTTTATACAAATTGATGAGTTTTAATAGATATACACATGTAAACAACACCCCTATCAAAATATACATTTTCAACCCCCTCCTCCAGAAAGTACCTTTGTGCCCCTTTGCAGGTAGTCCCCACCCCTCCATAGGCAGCCATTATTCATATATTGTAACCTCTGTCTCCATAGATGAGTTTTTCCTGTCCTTCAACTTCGTGTAAATGGAATCACACAGTATGTACTCTTTTGTGTCTGGCTTCCTTCACTCAGCGTTGTGTTTGTGAGATTCATCCACGCTGTTGGATGTGTCAGTAGTTCATTCTTTCTCCTTGCTGTGGAATATTTTGTTGTGTGGATATGCCACAAGTGATTTATCCATTTTACTGCTGATTGACCTTTAGGTTGTTTCCAGTTTGGGGATACTAAGAACAGTCCTGCTGTGAGCATTCTTGTCCATGACTTTTGCACACATACGGACACATTTCTGTTGGGTACATAGCATGTGCTTGTGTTCTGCTGTACTAGATACTGGCAAATAGTGGTAGTCAGGATTTGGATTCCTTTTGGCGGAGGGGCTTCATGGTCTCTATGAAAATGTGCCTTCTCTCTCCCCAGCAGTCTTTAAATTCAGCATCCCAAGGCGGGGAACACTGGGAAGGGCATCCTCCTTAAGCCTGAAAAAAAAAAAAAGTTTTGTAACTCTCTTCCCCCAGAGTAGTGGGTTCTGCTTTCATTTATACTTAAATTATACTTGATCGATCCTTGACTTAACAAGGATTAATGACTTATCACTGGTGGAGTTTCTGGAAGAATGCCTGGTACACTTTCAGTGCTATTTTTTAAAATGGTTCATTAAATTAAAACTAAGAGGGCCTAGGGCTTCCCTGGTGGCGCAGTGGTTGAGAGTCCGCCTGCCGATGCAGGGGGCA
>NC_041234.1:3588342-3653584 GCF_002837175.3 Physeter macrocephalus | reverse complement strand
GCGGCTGGGCCCGTGAGCCATGGCCGCTGAGCCTGCGCGTCCGGAGCCTGCGCTCCGCTACGGGAGAGGCCACAAGAGTGAGAGGCCCGCGTACCGCAAAAAAAAAAAAAAAAAGAAAGAAAAAAGAGTGGCCCCCACTTGCCGCAACTAGAGAAAGCCCTCGCACAGAAATGAAGACCCAACACAGCAAAAATTAATTAATTAATTAATTAATTATTTGAAAAAAAAAACAAAACTAAGAGGGCCTTTTAAAGCCCTCACCACCAAGTCTTTTCCCGGACCAAGCAGAGGTAATGGTTGTCAAGCAGAATGAAATAATCTGATTCCCATCCACGCAAAGTAATGAAAGAATAAAACATGTTTTGAAATGGAAAATCAGTATCTCAGAGAATGGGGTGTGGCAGGATGAAGTGATTCCTGGAGGATATGTGTTTCCCATTTGGAAGCAGAATGGCTGGGTTTGCTTGCCAGACGGCCACCGTTCTGATGACGGGTCTTTTCCTTCTAGTCTGATGGCTCCCTGTTAGACAGTGGGACCGTGGTTCTCTTCACTGCCAGGAGAACAGTCACCACAAATATGTATATTGAAGCTGGCCTCCTCAGTGCCAAGAACCTCATTTTCTCCAACCAACGAGGGATTTTCTGTAGAATTGCAATATTTGCTTCATTTATACATGCAATCTGATCCTGAATTTCACATCTTTGCTTTACGTATAATTTGGCCAGCTGTCGGCAGAGTCACAGTAGGATTTTGCATTATGTACAGTTTTGAGAAAGTTTGTGGAGATACCGTGTTTCTGTAAAGGGGAATATAGTGATGGACAGATAATGAGTTTTCCTGCATCACAGTTGACCATTAACTCTTAGGAAGTGGAACAAACGATGGCCATCAGTGTTACTAAAAGTTGACAGTAATGAATGATTTGACCCTTCCTGTATTAGGCAAGGGCTCCCTGTCTTAGGAAAGCTGCCTTGAGTCGGCATCTTTTCCTGATAGCTTCCCTTTCACTGCCTTAGAAGCCCATTCAAAGCTACTTCAGGTTTCCACTGAGCCGTTAAATTGCTTGCCTCCCAATGGCATGGAACCTTTGTGAACAGTTTTTATTTGCTGTTACTTTTACAGACAGGATTTTATTAGATATGCTAACGCAGCCAGAAGATCCTGACCAGGTATCCAGGCAGCAGGCAGAGGCATGGCCTGGAAGAAGAATAACAGAATCAAAGTCCTGGGTTTAAAAACAGCAAAACTCGCCTGTCTCAAAGCAGGAGTGTACTCATATTCTACTCCCTGCATCTTTGGGTCCAGACTGCCAGCCCTGGCAAAATTGAACTCATTGAATTCTCAGCAAGTGGAAGGGAAACTGAACGTGTGACACGTTTATTGGAATATGATGTGTCTCTCTGTAAGTGAGTTAAGGGGAGTGATGGAGAGAGGACGATACACTGTGGGCCCTAGGAATATTAGGGCCCATATATACACTGTCGGGGGCGAATATTAGACGAAAGTTACTGAATCCAGCCCACACCAAAGGGTCTGCAGGCTTGTTACAGAACCTACAGCAGTCAGCTCATCCTTGGCCTCTGGGCTGCCCAGCCAGGTCATTGCTCAGGTGGAGGGACGGTGAGAGCTTGTTGTCTCTGCAGTAACCACCAGCCTCCTTTTTTTTGTTTCTTTTGTTTATGTTCACTGTGTGATCTCGCCATATGTTTATCTAAATAGCCATTTTTTATTACATGTTTGTAAAGAGTAGGAAAATGATGACATCACCCTACTTTTTTTCTATTTTTTTTTTAATTGAAGTATAGTTGGTTTACAGTGTGTCAGTTTCAGGTGTACAGCAAAGTGATTTTATATATATATATATATACATACACACACACATATGTGTGTGTATATATATTTATACACATATACATGTATATGTATATACATATATATATTCTTTTTCAGATTCTTTTCCATTATGGGTTATTATAAAATATTGAGTATAGTTCCCTATGCTATTCAGTAGGTCCTTGTTGTTTATCTGTTTTATATATAGTACTGTGTATCTGTTAATCCCAAACTCCTAATTTATCCCTCCCCACCTTTTCCCTGTGGTAACCATAAATTCGTTTTCTGTGTCTGTGGGTCTGTTTGTGTTTTGTAAATAAGTTCATTTGTATCATTTTTTAGATTCCACATAGAAGCAATATACTGTGATACTTGTCTTTCTCTGTCTGATTTACATAGCCCTACTTTTATAGTTCATTTGCCTTCAGCTACCTAAAACCATGTTGCAAAAGAAGGATACAGGGCTTCCCTGGTGGCACAGCGGTTGAGGGTCCGCCTGCCAAATGCAGGGGACGCGGGTTCATGCCCCGGTCCGGGAAGATCCCACATGCCGCGGAGCGGCTGGGCCCGTGAGCCGCGGCCGCTGAGCCTGCGCGTCCGGAGCCCGTGCTCCGCAAAGGGAGAGGCCACAACAGTGAGAGGCCCGCATACTGCAAAAAAACAAAACAAAAAAAAGAAGGATACGTATTTGTGATGATTGTTTTCCTGGCAGTGAAGAGAACCACACAATCTGTGAATTTACAAGGAATCATGTAGCCCAGAGGTCCCCACCCTTTTTGGCACCAGGGACCGGTTTCATGGAAGACAGTTTTTCCATGGACCAGGGAGGCGGCGGGGAAGGGGGATGGTTCAGGCGATAATGCGAGCGATGGGGAGCGGCAGATGAAGCTCCAGTCACTCATCCACCGCTTCCCTCCTGCTGTGCGGCCCGGTTCCTAACAGGCCATGGACCGGTATCAGTCCACGGCCTGGGGGTTGGGGACCCCTGCTGTAGTCTAAATCCTTTATTTTAGGGAGGGGGAAGAAAGAAAGGCAAAGGCCCAAAATAAAATAGCTGGTCAATAAGAGCTCTGGGACCAGAACTCCCCAATTTTAGCACAGTGCTCTACATATACTAATTTAATCGTATCATGGCATAATCAATGAAACTCTTTCCAGAAAGCTTTAGCTTTTATTTTGTTTGCCCGATGGGCAACTAAAATAAGCCATGGGCCTCTTGGAATTGTAGGGCCATACTGTTATATGTCCTACTTTTTCATGTATGTTGAGAGCATCAGACAGTAGCTGAATATTGAAGCCACTTTCGAGCCTGCGCGTCCGGAGCCTGCGCTCCGCTACGGGAGAGGCCACAAGAGTGAGAGGCCCGCGTACCGCAAAAAAAAAAAAAAAAAAGAAAGAAAAAAGAGTGGCCCCCACTTGCCGCAACTAGAGAAAGCCCTCGCACAGAAATGAAGACCCAACACAGCAAAAATTAATTAATTAATTAATTAATTATTTGAAAAAAAAACAAAACTAAGAGGGCCTTTTAAAGCCCTCACCACCAAGTCTTTTCCCGGACCAAGCAGAGGTAATGGTTGTCAAGCAGAATGAAATAATCTGATTCCCATCCACGCAAAGTAATGAAAGAATAAAACATGTTTTGAAATGGAAAATCAGTATCTCAGAGAATGGGGTGTGGCAGGATGAAGTGATTCCTGGAGGATATGTGTTTCCCATTTGGAAGCAGAATGGCTGGGTTTGCTTGCCAGACGGCCACCGTTCTGATGACGGGTCTTTTCCTTCTAGTCTGATGGCTCCCTGTTAGACAGTGGGACCGTGGTTCTCTTCACTGCCAGGAGAACAGTCACCACAAATATGTATATTGAAGCTGGCCTCCTCAGTGCCAAGAACCTCATTTTCTCCAACCAACGAGGGATTTTCTGTAGAATTGCAATATTTGCTTCATTTATACATGCAATCTGATCCTGAATTTCACATCTTTGCTTTACGTATAATTTGGCCAGCTGTCGGCAGAGTCACAGTAGGATTTTGCATTATGTACAGTTTTGAGAAAGTTTGTGGAGATACCGTGTTTCTGTAAAGGGGAATATAGTGATGGACAGATAATGAGTTTTCCTGCATCACAGTTGACCATTAACTCTTAGGAAGTGGAACAAACGATGGCCATCAGTGTTACTAAAAGTTGACAGTAATGAATGATTTGACCCTTCCTGTATTAGGCAAGGGCTCCCTGTCTTAGGAAAGCTGCCTTGAGTCGGCATCTTTTCCTGATAGCTTCCCTTTCACTGCCTTAGAAGCCCATTCAAAGCTACTTCAGGTTTCCACTGAGCCGTTAAATTGCTTGCCTCCCAATGGCATGGAACCTTTGTGAACAGTTTTTATTTGCTGTTACTTTTACAGACAGGATTTTATTAGATATGCTAACGCAGCCAGAAGATCCTGACCAGGTATCCAGGCAGCAGGCAGAGGCATGGCCTGGAAGAAGAATAACAGAATCAAAGTCCTGGGTTTAAAAACAGCAAAACTCGCCTGTCTCAAAGCAGGAGTGTACTCATATTCTACTCCCTGCATCTTTGGGTCCAGACTGCCAGCCCTGGCAAAATTGAACTCATTGAATTCTCAGCAAGTGGAAGGGAAACTGAACGTGTGACACGTTTATTGGAATATGATGTGTCTCTCTGTAAGTGAGTTAAGGGGAGTGATGGAGAGAGGACGATACACTGTGGGCCCTAGGAATATTAGGGCCCATATATACACTGTCGGGGGCGAATATTAGACGAAAGTTACTGAATCCAGCCCACACCAAAGGGTCTGCAGGCTTGTTACAGAACCTACAGCAGTCAGCTCATCCTTGGCCTCTGGGCTGCCCAGCCAGGTCATTGCTCAGGTGGAGGGACGGTGAGAGCTTGTTGTCTCTGCAGTAACCACCAGCCTCCTTTTTTTTGTTTCTTTTGTTTATGTTCACTGTGTGATCTCGCCATATGTTTATCTAAATAGCCATTTTTTATTACATGTTTGTAAAGAGTAGGAAAATGATGACATCACCCTACTTTTTTTCTATTTTTTTTTTAATTGAAGTATAGTTGGTTTACAGTGTGTCAGTTTCAGGTGTACAGCAAAGTGATTTTATATATATATATATATACATACACACACACATATGTGTGTGTATATATATTTATACACATATACATGTATATGTATATACATATATATATTCTTTTTCAGATTCTTTTCCATTATGGGTTATTATAAAATATTGAGTATAGTTCCCTATGCTATTCAGTAGGTCCTTGTTGTTTATCTGTTTTATATATAGTACTGTGTATCTGTTAATCCCAAACTCCTAATTTATCCCTCCCCACCTTTTCCCTGTGGTAACCATAAATTCGTTTTCTGTGTCTGTGGGTCTGTTTGTGTTTTGTAAATAAGTTCATTTGTATCATTTTTTAGATTCCACATAGAAGCAATATACTGTGATACTTGTCTTTCTCTGTCTGATTTACATAGCCCTACTTTTATAGTTCATTTGCCTTCAGCTACCTAAAACCATGTTGCAAAAGAAGGATACAGGGCTTCCCTGGTGGCACAGCGGTTGAGGGTCCGCCTGCCAAATGCAGGGGACGCGGGTTCGTGCCCCGGTCAGGGAAGATCCCACATGCCGCGGAGCGGCTGGGCCCGTGAGCCACGGCCGCTGAGCCTGCGCGTCCGGAGCCCGTGCTCCGCAATGCCCCGGTCAGGGAAGATCCCACATGCCGCGGAGCGGCTGGGCCCGTGAGCCACGGCCGCTGAGCCTGCGCGTCCGGAGCCCGTGCTCCGCAATGGGAGGGGCCACAACAGTGAGAGGCCCACGTACCACAAAAAAAAAAAAAAAAAAAAGAAGGATACGTATTTGTGATGATTGTTTTCCTGGCAGTGAAGAGAACCACACAATCTGTGAATTTACAAGGAATCATGTAGCCCAGAGGTCCCCACCCTTTTTGGCACCAGGGACCGGTTTCATGGAAGACAGTTTTTCCATGGACCAGGGAGGCGGCGGGGAAGGGGGATGGTTCAGGCGATAATGCGAGCGATGGGGAGCGGCAGATGAAGCTCCAGTCACTCATCCACCGCTTCCCTCCTGCTGTGCGGCCCGGTTCCTAACAGGCCATGGACCGGTATCAGTCCACGGCCTGGGGGTTGGGGACCCCTGCTGTAGTCTAAATCCTTTATTTTAGGGAGGGGGAAGAAAGAAAGGCAAAGGCCCAAAATAAAATAGCTGGTCAATAAGAGCTCTGGGACCAGAACTCCCCAATTTTAGCACAGTGCTCTACATATACTAATTTAATCATATCATGGCATAATCAATGAAACTCTTTCCAGAAAGCTTTAGCTTTTATTTTGTTTGCCCGATGGGCAACTAAAATAAGCCATGGGCCTCTTGGAATTGTAGGGCCATACTGTTATATGTCCTACTTTTTCATGTATGTTGAGAGCATCAGACAGTAGCTGAATATTGAAGCCACTTTCATAATAAACACTTTTTATACCAAAAGACCAGTTGCTTTTTTTTTTTCTGAGAAGTGGACCATCTTATCATCTTCTGAGCAGTGGCCTGGCCAATAATACATATTTTCCTTTTGAAACATATTTATCCAAAGAACTTACCCCTTCTATCTGTCCTCCTTCCTCCCCACTGGCCTCTTTGAGCCTATGTTATTTTCCTTGTCTGTCAAATTCCTGCTTCAGTTCCCTTTCTTTTGTCCTTCTTTCATTTACTGACTTATTTGTGTGTCAGTGGAAGTGCTTTGTGCCAAAGAAGGAGAGAGCTCGTTAGGGGTGACTCAAGTTAACACATGATTTCAAAATGTAATCACGTGTGTGTATGTATTACATACTTGAACTTATACAGACAGGTGAACTTGTTCTCTTCATATTAATCATGCTGCAGTGCTCTGCCTTGGACAATGCTGCCATTATTCAGAATATCATAGTATCATTGGGGGGGATTTTTTTCCTTCAGAATTGCTTTAATAGTCAGCTAACACGGTATATAGGAAATCAGTATCATTACTGTGGGCTTTGAAGGCAAACAGACTTGGGTTTGAATTCCAGCTCCTATACTTAAGTCTTAGGACCATGGTCAAGCTACTAAATCTCCTGAAGCCCTACCTTCCTCATACGTAAAATGGGATACTAACATCTACCTTGCAGTAAGCTTTCCAGGGAGTAATCCTGTTTGGCTGTGGCTGAGGCTGTGACTGTTACTGTGTAGCTTGGTTACCCGTATTTTTACCAAGTTTAAGAGAAAAGTTTTTTGACCATTTCCAAATATCAAAAGTACTAGGACAATACAGAGATTTGCCACCAAGGAAGATAGTTTAGAGGAAGAAATTTCATAAAGCAATGTTGATAAAAGTGCTGTTAGCATGAAAACATTGCTGGGATAAGTAATGGTCCTCTGAGGTGATGATTTTGAATGAGACAGGGTTTGTTTGAGTGTAGATATTTGTAGAAAAAAGAATAGTGTTTAGTACAATTCAGAGTTGATTACTTTATAACAGGTTTTTCAACTTTACACTAGTGCCAACTAGAGCTGCGTAATTCTCTGTTTGGGAGGCCATCTTATGTATTGTAGGAAGTTTAGGAACCTCCCAGTCTTTTTGCCCTAGGTGCCAGTAGCAACCCGACCCCCAAGTTGTGACAACCAAAAATGTCTACAGACATTGCCAGGTGTCCCCTAGGGACAAAATCAGCCTTGCATGAGACCACTGCTTCATAGGGAGTCATTCTGGTTGTGAAAAGAGCATATGCTTTGATGTTTGAATCACTTACCAGCAATATGATGTTGACAAGGTGATTAAACTCCTTAAGCCTGAGTTTGCTCATCTGTAAACCAGGTTGGAGATCCCTATGGTGTGGATTAAATGAGATACACCATATGCAGGTGGCCTGCACAGCCCCTGGCAGCTAAATGGCTGTTAATAGAAGCTCGGTTCCTTCTTCATTTATCCCCTCCTTTCACTTCTTAATTCAAATGGGGAGGTTACCTAGTGTGATATAAAAAGATTACAGAATCTCTATCAAAATTTTGTGCATTTTCCACAGAAATAGAAAAAAAAAATCCTAAAATTCGTGTAGAACCACACAAGACCCCCAAATAGCCAAAGCAATCTTGAGAAAGAAGAACAAAGCTGTATCATACTTCCTGATTTCAAACTATATGTATTACAAAGCTATAGTAATCCGAACGATATGATACTGGCAAAATGATGCAGACGCATAGACCAGTGGAACAGAATAGAGAGCCCAGAGATAAGTCCACGCACATACAGTCAAGTAATCTTTGACAGGGCGCCAGGAATACATAATGGAGAAAAGATAGTCTTTTCAATAAATGGTGTTGGCAAAACTGGATATTCACATGCAAAAGAATAAAATTGGACCCTATCTTACACCATATGCAAAAATTAACTTGAAATAGATTATAGACTTATATCTAAGACCTTAAACCATAAAACTAGAAGAAAACATAGGGAAAAACTCATTGACATTGTCCTTGACACTGATTTTTTTGGGCTGTGACATCAAAAGCACAGGCAACAAAAGCAACATAAACAATAAAAGCAAAATCAACAGTTGGGACTACATCAGATTCAAATGCTTCTGTACAGCAAAAGAACCATCAACAAAATGAAAAGGCAACCTACTGAGTGGGAGAAAATATTTGCAAATCAGATATCTGATAAGCAGTTCATATCCAAAATATATAAAGAACTCACAGAGGTAAGTGTTGGTGAGAGTGTGGAGAAAGGGGAACACTTGTGCACTGTTTGTGGGAATGTAAATTGGTTCAGCCATTATGAAAAACAGTGTGGAGGTTATTCGAAAAATTAAAAATAGAACTACCATATGGTCCAGCAACCCCCCTTCTGGGTATATATCCAAAGGAAATGAAATCAGTATCTCGAAGAGATATCTGCACTCCCCTGTTCATTGCAGCATTATTCACAATAGCCAAGGTATCGAGACAGCCAAAGTGTCAGTCAACAGATGGCTAAAGAAAATGTGTGTGTGTGTGTGTGTGTGTGTGTGTATTCAATGAAATATTATTCAACTGTAAAAAAGAAGGAAATCCTGCCATTTGCAAAAACATGGATGTACCTGGAGGACATTATGCCAAGTAAAATAAGCCAGACACAAGAAGACAAATATTGTATGATCTCATTTATATGCAGAACCTAAAATTTTCAAGCTTACAGAACCAGATTGTAGAATGGGGATTGCCAGGGGCTGGTGGATAAGGAAGTATGGGGAGATGTTGGTCAGAGGGTACAAACTTTAGTTATAAGATGAATGAGTTCTGGGAATGAAATGTACAGCATGGTGACTATACAGTTGGTAATACTGTATTGTATACTTGAAATTTGCTAAGAGAGTAGATCTTAAGTGTTCTCACCACACAAAAAAGTAACCATGTGAGATGATGGATGTGTTAACTAACTTAATTGTGGTAATCCTTTCACAATGCATACATATATCAAATCATCACATCATAACCCCTGGAGTGGGGGAAGATTGCAGAGGAGTCAACATAGCAAATGTGAAGTGACTTACTGGCTTAGTCTGTAGAAATTATGGCTATTTAAAGTAAATAAGAAAAACTACTCATAATTTAGCCAACAAGTTGCCCGTAGCTCTTTTTTCAAAATGTTATTGGAGTATAGTTGATTTACGATGTCGTATTAGTTTCAGGTGTACAGCAAAGTGATTCAGTTATACATATACATATATTCATTCTTTTTCAGATTCTTGTCTAGGTTATCACAGAATACTGAGTAGAATTCCCTGTCCTATACAGTAGGTCCCTGTTGGTTATCTATTTTATATATAGTAGTGTGTGTATGTTCATGGCAAACTCCTAATTTATCCCTCTCCCTGCATTGTGTTTTATGAAATCTGAGTCTGTTTCTGTTTTCTTTTCTTTTTTTGGCTGAGTAATATTCCATTGTATATATGTTGCCCATAGCTCTTAACTGACTAGGAGTTGGTTGTCTGGAGACTAGCATTTAACTTTGGAGTGGTTTGAGAAATATTTCAAAACGATTCTGCTGTTTACAGCCCACAAAACCATGGACTGAACCACTGTGGAAGAAATGAGGTTAATGGGAATTAATGAGATGGTTTTAAGAATTAAATAAGAATATCATAAGTAAAAGAAACTTATCACAGTTCCTGGGACATAGGAGATGCTGGATAAATGTTAATTGCCCTTTTATTTCCCAGCAGAGAATCCCAGCCACCAATGTTATGTCATCTTCAGTGATGGTATTTGGGGAAGGCTTCTTGGGAAGAGCTAGGATCTGGAAAGCCATTTGGAGTAAAATGTGAAACTTAGGGACTAACTTCTCAGTTCTGGGTAGAAGTCCCTTGACGGAGAAACCTGGCCCTGCCTTGCCTCCCAACCTGCTCCTCCTAGTTCCCTGCCCTAGAGCCATCCTCACCTGCCTTCAGCTCTTGAGAGCAGCAGACTGTTCTCCCCTGTGGGTGTTTGCACAAGCTGTTTCCTCGGTCTGGAATGCTCATTGTTACCTAACTGAGTCTGTGTATCCTTCAGGGTCTTGTTTGTTTGCTTATTGACCTTTATCTTTTATTTATTTTTTACATTTGTTGTCTTCTTTCTAATTTTACAGGCAATACATGTGCATTGCAGGCAAGTAGAAATACATAAAAGCATAAAGAATAGCAATGACCCATAATCCGCACCCCCCAGAGATAATCTCCATTAGCATTTTGATGCGTTTCCACCCAGTGTCTACATGTTTTTTAAATTGAAGTATAACTGACCTACAACACTGTTAGTTTCAGGTGCACAACATAGTGATTCAATATTTCTGTATGTTACCAAATGATCACCATGATAAATCTAGTTACCATCTGTCACCGTACAAAGATATTACATAGTTATTGACTATTCCCCATGCTGTACATTTCATCCCCATGACTCGTTTATTTTGGAACTGGAAGTTTGTACCTCTTAATCTCCCTCGTCTATTTCACTCATCCCCTCCCCGCTGGAAACCACCTGTTTGTTCTCTGTATCTGTGAGTCTGTATCTATTTGGTTATATTTGTTGATTTATTTTCTTAGATTCCACATACAAGTGAAATCATACAGTCTTTGTCTTTCTCTGACTTATTTTACTTATCATAATACCCTCTAGGTCTATCCATGTTGTCCCAAATGGCACTTCAAGGTCTAGTTTAAATGTCCCTTTCTGAGAGAGGTCGATATTGCAAAGAATACCAAATCCAAAAACGATGCTATTATTCATTCTCACAGCAGTTGCTCTTTTCCTTTGTAGCACTCACTTTGCTGTGTTTACATGTTTAATATTTACCATTCCCTCCCCCTAGATTGTAAGCCAGAGGGGAGCAGGGGCCATGGTGTACTAGGCCAGTGTCTACCCCATACCACATAGTAGGTGCTCAGTAAGTTTTATTGAGTGGATGAAAGAATAAATGACTAAATGATCACAGCTGTGGTATATAGTTGGAGGAGATCCATATAATGAGTACCTGGGTGCTACAGTTAAGGGTTTGGTAGTAGAAAGCAGATCTACTGTATTTTTTTCTCTGTATGCGTAAAAACAAAGACAACTAAATCATACAAATTCAGTGTATACAGATAAATATAAAAACACAATTATTGGTAATACCACCATTCAAAGATAACCGTTGAAGTAAGGCAGGGCCCAAAGCAGGGAATTCAGAAAACTGTAGGGCTGCATACCCTAGGTCAGGGTCAGTGGTGATGGAAGTCTTCCTGGTGGGGGATCCCAGGTGTCTGTTAAGCAAGTTTCGTTGCAGACTTAGTGGGGAGTTGATCTTTCTCACTGAGGAAACCCGTGCCTTCTTAGTTTTGTTGACTTGGTATGAGTCAGGATAGGGTAACTGCTATAACAAATGGCGTCACAATTTCAGCGACTTAACATAAATTAAAGTTGGGATTTTTTTTCACTTATGCAGCGTTCCAAGGTGGGTGTATCCTCGTTGAGCAGTCTCTTCTTTAGGTGATTGCTTGATAATCTAGTCTCTTTCCATCTTCACGTTCTTCCCTCTCTTAGTTCCTGAGATCTCCTTTCAGACAAACGACAAGAGGGACCGTGGCCAGGGATGTTTTGTGTGTTTTGTCACAGCTTTATTGAGATATAATTCACATACCATAAAGGTCACCCATTTAAAGTGTACAAGTCAGTGGTTTTTAAGAGAGACCAGGGGCCATGGTTGAAAACAACCATTCTGGTTCATATGTTTCTCTGGCTCTGGGCATTGCTCACACTAAAACACAGATTGCCTCTAACTGTTCTTTCTCCTTATGTAACTATGAGGCATCTGGCTGGAGTAGGGCACCTGCTTTCTTGCAGCAAGTGTGTATCTGTCAATATCCAATCAGGAAACAGAAGCTACTCTAAGTATTTAAAATAGAGGAAATATAATACAGGAAACTGGTTACACAAGTGATGGAAGAGCTGTGAAGGCAAACAGGGAACTGAGGCGGCTCAGAAATTAGCATCAGCAGGAAGCAGCTACCATCTGTCCCTTGGCTGGAGGGACACAGGAAAGAGGTGATTTTACCAGAACCCAGGGGCCAGGATCACCTGGAACTATTGTGAATCAGCATGTTGGGAGCTAGGTGTAAAGAAGAGATGCAGCTGGTTGCTAAAACCACCACACAAAACACAAGAAGAGGGAGAAAGTGCCCCGGCTTCCTCCCCTCCTCCAGCTACTCATCCACCAGTTCCTCCCACTGGCTGCTCATTGCTGGTAATCAGCTGTCCTGGGAAGCAGCCTAGAGGAGTCAGCACCCCTGTGATGCAGAGCAGAGCAGGGGAAAGAGGAGTGTATCTCAGGGCAAACAGACCAGCGATTGGCCTGCAGGACACAACTTTCAGAAACCACTACTCAGTTTCTGTGTATTTTTTTATATAAATTTATTTTATTTATTTATTTTTGGCTGCATTGGGTCCTTGTTGCTGCGCCTGTGCTTTCTCTAATTGCGGCGAGTGGGGGCCACTCTTTGCTGCAGTGCGCAGACTTTACGGGCTTCTCATTGCAGTGGTTTCTCTTGTTGTGGAGCACAGGCTCTAGGCGCACGGGCTTCAGTAGTTGTGGCTCATGGGCTCTAGAGCGCAGGCTCAGTAGTTGTGGCACTCGGGCTTAGTTGCTCCGTGGCATGTGGGATCTTCCCAGCCCAGGGCTCAAACCTGTGTCCCCTGCATTGGCATGTGGACTCTCGACCACTGTGCCACCAGGGAAGCCCCTCTGTGTATTTTTAAGTCAACTTTATTAAGGTATAATTAAGGTATAACGTATTGATACATACAATAAAATGCACCTATTTGAAGTGCGCAATTTTATGACTTTGGCCAAATAGATACACCCAAGTTACACCACCACAATCAAGATATAGAATGTTTTATCTCCAGAAGTTCTCTTTTGCCTTTTCTTAGTCACTTTCCCTCACCATCCAGCCCCATTTGGATAATTTCCCGTAGATCTGGTTCTTTTTATTTATTTGTTTGTTTATTTATTTATGGCTGCATTGGGTCTTCGTTGCACATGGGCTTTCTCTAGTTGTGGCAAGAGGGGGCTACTCTTCGTTGCGGTGTGCGGGCTTCTCATTGCGGTGGCTTCTCTTGTGGCGGAGCATGGGTTCTAGGCACGTGGGCTTCAGTAGTTGTGGCTCACGGCCTCTAGAGCGCAGGCTCAGTAGTTGTGGCCCACGGGCTTAGTTGCTCCGTGGCATGTGGGATCTTCCCAGACCAGGGCTCGAACCTGTGTCCTCTGTATTGGCAGGTGGATTCTTAACCATTGCACCACCAGGGAAGCCCCCTTCTCTCAATTTATATGCCACTGCTCTTTGCGATCCAGGATTTTGGCAGTACTGCTTCATACTTGAAAAAAATAATTCCATTTCGTGATATAAGCAAACAGACTGCCTGCAGAGAAAAAGCCTATACCTGTTGTGATTTCCATGAAATAAAAAATGCTCAATGTGCAAATGGAGTATAACTTTAAAAATGATATGTGGACATCAAATTGTTTTCTACTTTGGGGAGTAGAATTATAATAGGTTTTAAATTTCTTTTGTACCCTTTAATATAGTTTCCTTACTTTATACGATGATCATGGCTTTTATTTTAAAACTCTAAAGCTCTGAAGAAAGATTTTAAAACTCTCTAGTGTTAGTTACTGTGTTGCTATTATCACATTTTAAAAAATATTTATGTATGTGTTTATTTATTTTGGCTGTGCTGTATCTTCGTTGCGGCACGCGGGATCTTTAGTTGCGGGATGCGGGCTTCTTAGTTGCAGCATGCGGGATCTAGTTCCCCGACCAGGGATCAAACCTGGGCCCCCCCTGCATTGGGAGCGCAGAGTCTTACCCACTGGACCACCAGGGAAGTCCCTATTATGACATTTTTAAGAAGCTATCTGACTGCTACATGTGGCTGTTAGTAACCATGGGCAGCTGGAGGAGAGCTGTAAAACAGTAAATTAGAGTAGTAAAAATTTTCCTGAGAAGATTGGGGATGAAAATGCCTCTTTGGTTTGCCTGTCTCTTTGGTTTTTTTTTTTTAACCTTTTATTTAAGTATAACACACACAAAAAAGTGGTTAACTCATAAATGTACAATTTGATGGATTTTTTTATCAAGTGAACACACCTAAGTAACCAGTGAAACCCAGGGAAGGGAACATTAGCAGGCCCCCACCCCCCAAAGCCCTACTTATGTTCCCCCCTCCAGGTACCACTGCCATGAAGCACCCTGTCCTCAGTGTTGGGATTCTTGTACTAGAGGCCAACCTTGCTTACATTCTTTATGTCATTGATGCCACTGTGATGCAAGAGAATTTTCAAAATTCTGATCTGTGGCTTCCCTGGTGGCGCAGTGGTTGAGAGTCCGCCTGCCGATGCAGGGGACGCGGGTTCGTGCCCCGGTCCGGGAAGGTCCCACGTGCCGCGGAACGGCTGGGCCCGTGAGCCATGGCCGCTGGGCCTGCGCGTCCGGAGCCTGTGCTCCGCAACGGGAGAGGCCACAGCAGTGAGAGGCCTGCGTACCGCAAAAAAAAAAAAAAAAAAAAAAATTCTGATCTGTAACCTCACTATTCCATTGATAGAGGTAACAGAACACCTCATTTTTAATTTTTATTGGGGTATAGTTGATTTACAATGTTGAGTTAGTTTCAGGTGTGCAGCAAAGTGAATCTGTTATACATATATCCACTCTTTTTTAGATTCTTTTCCCATATAGGCCATTATAGAGTATTAAGTAGAGTTCCCTGTGCTATATAGTAGGTCCTTATTAGTTATCTATTTTATATATAGTAGTGGGTATGTGTCATTCCCGATCTCCCAATTTATCCCTCCCCCCCTTACCCCCCTGGTAACCTTAAGTTTATTTTTTACATCTGTAACTCTATTTCTGTTTTGTAGATAAGTTTATTTGTAGACTTTTTTTTTTAGATTCCACATGTAAGCGATATCATATATTTGTCTTTCTGTGTCTGACTTACTTCATTCAGTATGACAATCTCTAGGTCCATCCATGTTGCTGCAAATGGCATTATTTTGTTCTTTTTACGGCTGAGTAATATTCCATTGTATATATGTACCGCAACTTCTTTATCCGTTCATCTGTTGATGGGCATTTAGGTTGCTTCCATGTCCTGGCTATTGTAAATAGTGCTGCAGTGAACATTGGGGTGCATGTGTCTTTTTGAATTATGGTTTTCTCTGGGTATATGCCCTGGAGCGGGATTGCTGGGTCGTATGGTAGTTCTATTTGTAGTTTTTTAAGGAACCTCCATACTGTTCTCCATAGTGGCTGTATCAACGTACATTCCCACCAACAGCGCAAGAGGTCTCCCTTTCCTCCACGCCCTCTCCAGCATTTATTGTTTGTAGATTTTTTTGATGATGGCCATTCTGACTGGCGTGAACATCTCATATTTTGACAAGTAGTTGTGGAAAAAACTAATCCTATTAAAGTGACTCTTCATACTTTCAGAGCAAAATGGTTTTGGGCTCATGGAATTCTACAAACCTATAATGGTTGCAGGTCTTTAATGGGAATTTCCATCGGTACATAGAGTATCTCACTACTTGTAAATGTTTTACTTTGTATATAGTCTGTAATAAGAAATAGAAAGAACTATATAAGCAGCAAATGCTAGTTTTCCTTGACTGAGGAAATGTTTTGCACAGTGCTTGGTAGTTGTCAGAGCAAATGTCTGAGAGAAATATAAATTGCCTTTTTTCTTTGAGAGGAAGGCTTTGCTTTTGCCTTCATTTACATTTTTAAAATTCTGCACGTTGTGGAAGCAAGCAGATTAGCCTGGAGTGAAATGATAACTTCTGTGCACAGACTTGCAGTTCTTCCCGGTGGGCTGTGGTGGTGGGAAGCAGTCACACAGGCACACGTTCACCTGCAGACAGCACCCCTGTACGTTAGATTAAGGTCTGCTTCATCAGCCGGGGGATTCAGAAACATACGCTGGTCAGTGTTTAACCACCAGCTCTCCAGGGGATATGGGAGCAGAGGGCCGATTTGTAGTGCTTACTGATTTCTGTGGTGTAAATACTCCCGTCATGGCCAGTTTCACGCAACCAACATCAGGTCACCAAGCACAGGGCTAGGAAGAGATGTGCACAACTGCCTCCCAGGCTGGTGCGAGCTCGGCCAGCACAGCGATGCGGGGAGGCTGCACAGAGCAGGAGCAAGTGCAGTGTTTCTCCCTCAGCTTCTCGTGGGCCCCAAAGTCACCAACAGGTGCACTGTGGCCACCATTGCTATCTGTGCGGGTAGGGCTGCTGGTTTGGGAAAGCTCTTTGGGAGGTGCCTTTTATGCTTATATTAGCGACTGGAACATTTCGCACACAAAGTCTATGCTTTGAACAACAACCCCCCCAAAAAAGTCTATGCTTTTAACACAAAAATCCCCCCTCCCTGAAAGTCCGCATCCTGGGGGTAGGAGGGCAGAGGCTGAGTCAGCACCTAGGGGATCCTGAAGGGATCCCCTCCCTCTGACTTCCCGGCCCATTTCTCCAGAGCCCACCCCGGCTCTGCGTCCAATGCACTGTTACTGGGGGCTTCTGGCGCTGTGGAAAGCTAAAATCTTGAATCTGTTTCCTCATCATGATTTGGTGAAATATTCCCTCTCAGGAAAGATTAGAATGCTGCCTCGGGACAGGAGGAGAACAATCATAGCTTTCCTGATTGACCTGCCAGGACACCACCAGATAGCTCATGAAAAACTCCCCTTGCAGACACAAGAGAGCACAGACTTCACGGTTCCACTTGTATGATATTCCAGAACAGGCAACACTCTCCACAGTGGGACAAGTCAGAATAGCAGTTGCCTTTGGGTCAACAGGAGTGACTGGGAACAGGGGATCTTCTGGGCTGCTGCTAATGTTCTGTCTCTTGGTTTAGATGCTGGTTACAGTGGCTATTCATTTTGTGGAAATTTATTGAGATGATCACTGTACCCTTTTCTGAATGTATGCTGTATTTCAGCTTAAAAGTTTAGTAATAATTTAAAAAACACTTGTAGTGGCCCTCTTGATATTCCCCAATCATTATTGGATCCTGTGACTTTCCAGATAAAACTCAAACTCTTTTATTAAGTGTCAAGCCCCTATACAACCCTGCCCTCCTTCTCCTCCCCCCTTCTCCTCCCCCTCCCCGACCCTCAGCCCCAGCCAGACCTTCATCTGTCATCTCACAGTCCCCTGAGCTGGCCCTGCAGGGGTTCACATCTGCACTTTTGTTCTCATCCTTCTCCCTCCCTGGAATTCATTCTTCCAATTACCCAAGTCCTAACTTTTGCAAAGGTGTCTCTAACCACCCTTTCCCTCCTTCCGTTCTTCCATTGAACGTCTCTTGGCTACCCAGTTGTCTGCATCATGTGCAAAGTACATCCTATCGCTTATTTATCCATTTTCCAAAGTGTCTCCCCAACTGCTCTGCAAGCCCATGCACGACTTCTATATTTTTATATCTGTAGGACCTATGAAGCAGGAACCCCCCCACCCAATGCCTATTGATTATGATGTAAAGGGAAAGTGGAGGGGAGCTCCGTGTGGTTTACTTCTTCTTTTTTTAATTTTTTTTAATTTAATTAATTTTTTTGGTCGCACCACGCAGCATGTAGGATCTTAGTTCCCTGACCAAGGATCAAACCCGTGCCCCCTGCAGTGGAAGTGCAGAGTCTTAACCACTGGACCGCCGGGGAAGTCCCTCCATGTGGTTTACTTCTTAACCAGTAAATCTTCCTCCCAAATCGAGAAGTTCCCTAAAGCTACCCTAGAGTAAACCTACCATCCGGGAATACTTTGAAAACTTGTGTGGTTGAGCTTTCTGTATACATACAGCCTCTTGCAGGCTCCCTCGAATCTGCCCTCATTCATATTTCTGTACCTGAATCCAAAGCAGACTCCCGTTCTCCACCACTACCCTCTTTCAGTGACTTGGAACACATCCCTCCTCTGAAGTACACTCAGTCTTTCTATAAAGATGGGTCTGATGTGATACGTTTCATGTTTTCATCCCCTTTCATCTTTCACAGCTCTCAGTGATTCTCACACAGAGGGGAGGCTTAAAGTCCTGATGGTGGCCTCCGAAGGCCTGCATGATCTCCCTAACCTCGTCTCCCACTCCCCCCTCACTCACTCCACTCCCGTCTCACTCCCCTCCTTGCTGGTCCCCAAACATGCAAAGCACGCTGCTGCCTCAGGGCCTTTGCACTTGCTGTTTCCTCTGTCTGGAACTGGTCCCCCAGTTATCTGCATGGCTCACTCCCTCACCCCCTTTAGCTTTCTGCTTGAAAACTCGTGACTTTCTGCCCTACCTTAATGCTCTTTGCTGTGTTATTTGTGTTCATAGCACTTTTCACCCTCCACCATGCTCTTCACTTACTATCTGATTTATTACCTATCTCCCCTTGCTCGATTGTAAGCCCCATGAGGGCAGGGGTTTTGTCCTTCTCTGTCATGTCCCTGCGGGTACATTGCCTAGTACATAATAGGCGTTTCATCAACATGTCTGGATGGATCTTCTCCCACTGGGAACCATCCTCCCAGCTGTGCCTGTTGCCATTGCTCCAGGATGGCAGGAAACTCGTCACCCGATCGCTTGTGGCTGTTCTCCTGAGCCATATGCTCAGTCATTTGGCTCTCACACTTCTCTGGGAGGCTTAGCTGGTCATTTAGGGCATTCCTCAGGCTAACCTAATGTATTTGCTTATTTAAAATTATTCTGTTGTTGTAATGTATTGGTATTGTAGCCTATGGGCCTTCTAAAACTGGGAATTCGGACACTCCTTCTGGGGCTTAGCTTTGTTCGTAGTTTAAGGGCAGGGGATGGTGGTGGAGGGAGAGGACACAGTTATATGTGTATTTTTTAAGTGCGTCTTGTACAGATTGAAATCCCAGTTAGTCTTTGTATTAGTCATGGTAGGCTAGATGCTAAAATGAACATTCCCCAAATATCAGTTTATCTGTGATGATAAAAGTTCATCTATGCCTCATGTCATGTCCAGGTTGGCAGGGTCCGCATTCCATCTGGTAGTGGATGGGGAAAGAGAACGTAGAGGAGAGGTTTGCTGTGGAGGTTTCTAATGAGCCAAGCCCACAGGTGGAGCACATCACTCTTGTTCACATCCCATTGGTCACAACTCCATCAAATGACCCCACTTAACTGCACAGGAGGCTGGGAGATGTAGTCTAGTTATGTGCCCAGGGAGAAAAAGAAAGAAAGATTGGTGAACACTGACTGGTGTCTGCCACATTCTTGCCTCTCCAAACGTTTTTGTGGGTCATTCAAGTTGGGTGGGCTGTTCGCAAACTCATCTTAGAGTTTTCCTGATATGTTGACAGAAGATGAAAGGCTGCTCACTGTGTATGTACTGTATGCCTATTGTTTCTATTTCAAATTTAGATCATTTGTTCTAAACTGGATTAGAGGTACAAATGAATTTTTACAATAGATTAGAAAATGTTTCTGGTGTTCCAAGTTATGTGAAATATCTTGCTTTGACTGCTAAATTCTATTGAAAGTAAAAAATAGCAGAAGCGATTGACCATAGAATGAAACCAAAAATGATTCTTTGCATGGAAAACATCAAACTACTGACTTTTGTCCTTGATACCTGCAGAAACAAGTTCGTGAATGGAATTTTACAGCCTCTTCCATTAGAGGAATAAGGTAAGAGCATAAGAGAAAATGTAATTATTGTTTTAATACAAATAATGATGTTGTTTTTATCACTTTGTTTCTACTTATTTATAATATGTGGTGTTCTCATTTTTAACAGAATCCAAAACAGACTGTTTTCTCTCGTTGCCCTGCCCGAGCTTGTTCATCACGTGCTGCTAGTAAGGCTTCTTGACTTGTTATAGCAGAGTAGCTGTTTTTGTATCCAACAGACGAAACTCTCTTGTCTCAAACTTTTTTAAAGCAAGAAGTTATGTGTGTAGAAAGAGAAAGTGTTCTTTCTTTGAGTCAATGATGTTCATGTGCTCAGGGACCCCCAGAACTGAAGCTGGGAGTTACTTGGTAATGATACTTGGCTGGGATCTCCTCGGCAGAGTAATGGAGCCAAGGGCATTGTTATTGGCAGGTGAGTAAGGTGGTGTATTCCCAGGAGAGGTCTGCCACTTGCTATTTGGTTCAGGAGCGCTGACCATTTGGGCCTGAATTGTGTGGCTGCGCTCTGAGTTTGACCCTGCCAGCACACCCAAGGGTGGGAGGAACTCCGGAGTAGATCTGAGTTCTAATCCCTCTTTTGCTGTTTGACCTTGAGCGAATCATTCAGCCTCTCTAGGTCTCAGTATCTTCATAGTTTCCATCATATTAAGGGCTTGGACTAGAACTCTATGTCTTTTCTCTGATCCTCAGACCACAGGCCATTGAATGAATCCCTGTTACCCCAGATGCAGCATGATCCTTTCCTAGACACATCAGTGTTTAAATTGGAGTAATGTTTGCATCACTTTTTTTTTTTTTTTTTTTTTTTTTTTTTTAGCGGTACGCAGGCCTCTCACTGTTGTGGTCTGTCCCGTTGCGGAGCACAGGCTCCGGACGCGCAGGCTCAGCGGCCATGGCTCACGGGCCCAGCCGCTCCGCGGCATGTGGGATCTTCCCAGACCGGGCACGAACCCGTGTCCCCCGCATCGGCAGGCAGACCACTGCGCCACCAGGGAAGCCCCACTGCATCACTTTTAAAGGGAGAGAAATCATTTAAGAACAGAGTAGCATATTTGAATAATACTGCTCAGGAAATATAATTCCAAAGATGTTAAACATTTTCAAACGTGTACTACTCAGAAACAAAGTTGTACGATAACATGTAGTCAAGAACCTTCTGTTTGGCTTCCCTGGTGGCACAGTGGTTGAGAGCCCGCCTGCCGATGCGAGGGATACGGGTTCGTGCCCCGGTCCGGGAAGATTCCACATGCCGCGGAGCGGCTGGGCCTGCGAGCCATGGCCGCTGAGCCTGAGCGTCCGGAGCCTGTGCTCCGCAGCGGGAGAGGCCACAACAGTGAGAGGCCCGCGTACAGCAAAAAAAAAAAAAAAAAAAAGAACCTTCTGTTTGTACCTTCTCATAGAGGTACCTCTTGCTGCCATTTTAGCCATCAACAGGGATGTGCAAAGGGCCTGGGGTGAATCAGACCCTGGAACCAATGTGACATGAAGAGCATGTGTTGAACATTCCCAAGGCTATCCAACTAACTGTGGTAGTTCCTTTAAAGATTGGTTTTGAAAAGTTACTCATGTACAAGCTAGCTTTAATTCATTTTAAATCACCCTGTACTGTTGCTCTTTCAGCTCGTTATTTGTCATGTAATCCATAACATGTAAGGAATGGTCAAAGAAGCTATAATCTCTGGAAGAGATGACTTAGAAAGGGCAAGATAAAGTGGCTTCATTTGTTTGAAGGGCTAATCATAGAATCTAGCCTTTTGCATAGTGCCACCTGGCAAAAGGAGGGCCGTTGCGTACACTTTGGCACAGTGCAGGTAAAGAACTTTCTAGCAGTGAAATCCATCAGGAGATGGAATATGATGATTTTCTGTCACTGGATATTCCAGGCAAACTGAATATTGCCTGTTCAAGGAGCTGTAGAGTCAGATCCAGGCCTTTGGTGGGGATGGACCAGATAACATTTAAAGGCCTTTCTTGAGCTAAAATGCCATGTTTATTTCCACTTCCCTTGTGTGGACACAAATACTGTGTCCTAATATTTTTCAAGTCTAGAAATTCCTTTGATATCACAATAAATTATTTCACAAATACCTTTTTAATGACCTTATAAACTCTTGAAGACAGAAACCATATTTTATTCCCATTCTGGCTGCCCATATGCTTTGCTTAACATTGAATATATAGTAAGTTCTTGATACATATTAAAGTCTGTTGATGAACACAAACTCAAATATCAGCAAGATAAATGCCCCTCCTATTTAAATTTCATAGAGAAATAGAAGTCAGTTTGGTGGGCGGGGGCGTCTTTGTTAAAACGTCAATGAAACTTGCAAATTTGTAAAATGGAAGAAAAGCTGTTCCTAGATTTTTCTCAAGAAAATTAAATTGATATCAAAATTTATATATAATCCTTCTTAGGTTTTGAAATTTTGCAGCATATCCAAGTTTGATGAACGGTGTTGTTTTCTTTACGTCCATGATAATTCTGATGACTTTCAAATCTTCTTTTCCACTGAAGACCAGTGCAGTAGGTGAGTTTTAATGTGATTCAGGTATTTTCAATCTAATTATGGTGAATCACTTTTAAAGGGTCTTTGCTGTGAAAAATATTTATTTGCTATACTGCTTTTCCTGAAGTTTTAACTTATGGAAAATAATTTTTACAGCTTTATTGAGATATAATTCACATACCATGCAATTTGCTCATTTAAAAGTATAGAATTCAATCTTTTTGTTTTTAGCATATTCACAGTTTTGCAGCCATCACCACAATGTAATTTTAGATTATTTTCATCCCTCCCAAAAGAAACACAGTATCCATTAACAGTCACTCCCCATTTTCTCTCAACCTAACCCCACCCCCCCAATCCCAGTCCTGTGCAACCACTGAATCTACTTTCAGTCTTTACGAATTTGCCTATTCTTGACATTTCATATATATAGAATCATACAGTGTATGGTCTTTTGTGACTCGCTTCCTCCATTTATCATAATGTTTTCAAGTGTCATCCATGTTGTAACATGTACCAGAATTTAATTCCCTTTTGTGGCTGAATAATATTCCATTGTATGGATATAATTGATTTGTCCATCATTTGAAAGGCACTTGGTTTGTTTTCACTTTCTGGCTATTGTGAATAATGCTGCCATAAACATTCACATGCAAGTTTTTGTGTGAACTTATGTTTTAATTTCTCTTGGAGCCAAATTACTGGGTCTTATGTTAATTCTTTATTTAACTTTGAGGAACGGCCAGACTGTTTTCCCAATCTACATTCCCATCAGCAATGTATGAGGGTTCCAGTTTCTCCACGTCCTCGCAATACTTGTTACTGTCCGTCCTTTTGATTGTAGTCATCTTAGTGGGTGTTGGGTGGAATCTCATTGGGGCTGTGTTTTGCATTTCCCTAATGACTAAAGATACTGAGGATCTTTTCATGATCTTATTGGCCATTTATATATCTTCTTTGGAGAACTATGTACTCAAATCCTTTGCCCAATTAAAACATTTTTTTAACTTTTTATTTTGGAAAATATTCAGACCTACAAGAAAGTTCACCCAGAACTCCCTACTGTTAGCCATTTACCACATTTGTTTTACATTCTCTCTATATGCAGATGACTATTTTGTTCTGAACTGTTGAAGAGTAAGTTGTAGACATAATTGCTACATTACCTCTCATTACTTCAGTACGTGTTTCCCTAAATACAAGCACATTCACTTATGTAATCACAGTACAGTTATCTAATCAGGAAGCTAAGATTGATATGGTTCTATAATTTACAGACCTTAGCCAAATTTTACTTATTGTCCCACTAATGTCCTTTACAGTGAAACAAAAGATATTTTTTCTCTGGTTCATGATCTAAACCAGGATTACATATTAACATTTAGCTGTCACGTCTGTATAGCCCCCTTTTATCTGGAACATTTCTTCATCAGTCTTTGTCTTTCTTGAATTAATGCTTTCAAAGAGTACAGGCAGTTTATCTTGTATAATCCTTCAATTTGGGTTGGTTTGCTGTTCCCTCATGATTATATTAGTGTTATGCATTTGGGGTAGGAATACCACAGAAGTGATGCCCTGTCCTCAGTACATCACATTGGGAGACATACAATATCTTTGTCTCATTACTGGTGATATTAACTTGGCTCACCTGGCAAAAGTGATGTTTGCCAAGTTTCTCCAAACTTTGCCCATTTTTAATTGGGTTATTGGTATTTTTGTTAATAAGTTTTAAGAGTTCTTTATATATTCTGGATACAAGGCCCTTGTCACATGTGTGATCTGCAAGTGCTTCCTCCCATTCTGTGGGTTATCTTTTTACTCTGTTGATGGTATCATTTACAGCACAGAAGTTTTAAATTTTGTGGCAGTCCAGTTTATCTATTTTTCCTTTTGTCACTTGTGCATTTGATGTCATATCTAAAAAGCCTTTGCCTAACCCAAGGTTTTCTCTGGTGTTATTTTCTTCAAAGAGTTTTAGCTCTTATATTTAGGTCTCTGATCCATTTTGAGTGTTTTTTTTTTTTTAATGGTCTGAGGTAGGGGGTCCAACTTCATTCTTCTGCATGTGGATATGTGGTTGTCTCAGCACCATTTGTTGAAAAGACTATTTCTTCTCCCATTGAATGGTCTTGGCACTTTTTTAGAAAATCAGTTGACCATAAATGTAAGCATTTATTTCTGGACTTTCACTTCTATTCCATTGATCTTTATGCTATTACCACATTTTCTTGATAACTGTAGTATTGTACTAAGCTGTAAAATCAGGAAATGTGAGTCTTCCAACTTGGTTCTTGTTTTTCATAATTGTTTTGACTGTTGCAGGTGCTTCCATGTCCATGTGAATCTTAGGATCAGCTAGTCAATTTCTTCAAAAAAGGCCGCTAGGGTTTTGGCAGGGATTGCTTTGTACATGCAGATCAATTTGAGAGGCTTTGCCATCCTAACTATATTAAGTGTTCCATCCCATGAACATAGCATATCTTTCTATTTGTTTAGGTCTTCTTTAATGTCTTTCAACAATTTTTGGAGTTTCAATGTACAAGTCTTATACTTTTTTGTTAAATATATATGTATTTTATTCTTTTTGGTGCTATTCTAAGTGGAGTTGTTTTCTTAATTTCATTTTCAGATTGTTCATTGCTGGTGTGTAGAAATACACTTGATTTTTGTACATTGATCCTGCAAACTGGCACTCATTTATTAGTTCTAATAGTTTTTATTGAATTCCTTAGGATGTTCTGTATACAAAATCATGTCATCTGCAGATAGAGATAGTTATAGTTCTCCCTTTCCAAACTGGATGTCTGTCTTTCTTTTTCTTGCCTAATTGTCCTGACTGGACTGCAGTATAATGTTGAGTAGAAGTGGTGAGAGCAGACATCCTTGTCTTGTTCCTGATCTTAGGAGGAAAGCGTCTAGTCTTACATCATTAAGCATGATGTTACTGGTAGGTTTTTCATAGATAACCTTTATCAGGTTGAGGAAGAGTCCTTTATTCGTAGTTTGTTGAGAGAGTTTGTGTCATGTAATTTGAGAACATTTTAATTCAGTGCGTCTCAGACAATCATAATCACAACGTATTTAGAAATCAGACTAAATATCAGACCAGGGCACCCTTGGGTCACAGTCTTCAATTTTAGAGTTGGAAAATGCTGCCAAATATCAGGCAGAACATCCCTTTACTGCAAAGTTTACCTTCTGACTCTGATTCTGTCCTCAGTGCCTTTTCTTGCCATACATTTAAATAATTTTTTAATTGAGGTGTAATATACAGATGAGTGTGTTAAGTATATCAGCACCCCAGAAGGTGCCTTGTGCCCCTTCCCAGTCATTAAACCCGCTCCTAATGTAACTATTTTGATTTCTATCACCAGTGGTTAGTTTTGCCTGTTCTTAAACTTCAGATAAATAGACACATATATATGGAATCTAAGAAGAAAAAAAAAAGGTCATGAAGAACCTAGGGGTAAGATGGGAATAAAGACACAGACCTACTAGAGCATGGACCTGAGGATATGGGGAGGGGGAAGGGTAAGCTGTGACAAAGTGAGAGAGTGGCACGGACATATATACACTACCAAACGCAGAATAGATAGCTAGTGGGAAGCAGCCGCATAGCACAGGGAGATCAGCTCGGTGCTTTGTGACCACCCAGAGGGGTGGGATAGGGAGGGTGGGAGGGAGGGAGACGCAAGAGGGAAGAGATATGGGAACATATGTATATGTAGAACGGATTCACTTTGTTATAAAGCAGAAAGTAACACACCATTGTAAAGCAATTATACTCCAATAAAGATGTTAAAAAAAAAACAAGAAAAAAAGACTCATAAAGTATGTACTCTTTTATTTCTCACTTGTTTCTCTTAAAATAATATCTATGAGATTCAGCCATGTTGTATTAGTTCATTCTTTTTTTCGCTGTGTAGTGTTCCATTGTGTGAATTATATATGACAATGTATCTGTTCTATCAAACATTTGGATTGTTTCCAGTTTGGGGCCATTATGAATAAAACTGCTATGAACACTCTTGTGCATGCCTTTTGGTGAACATATTCATTGATTTCTGTACTGTATGTACCTAGGAATGGAGTTACTAGGTTATGGGATAGGTTTATATTCAGCTTTGGTTGATACCAAAGTAGTTGTATCAATTTACACGTCCACCAGCAACATATGAGAGTTCCAGTTGCTCCATATTCTGAACGACAATTGATACTGTCTTTTAAATTTTAGTTATTCTGTTGCATGCATACCATATGTCTCCTAAGAAGCCTGTTGCGTGTCCCAGCTTTCAAAAATTAGAAGAAGCAGAGGTGGGATGGGTTAGAGAAAAGAACATTCTAGTGTTTTTTGGAAATTAAAGTATGCAATATTCTTCCCTGCCACCTTAAGAGAGAATACTGAATACAAATCTTCTGAGTCAAGTCATTTGTATGCAAATAAACAACTACACAAGTTTAGGGAGTGGCTGATGTGGCCCAGCAGCATGTGTGAGAAAGATTTTTGGGTTATAGTTGATATTAAGCTTAGTCTATGTCAACAGAACGTTGAGGCCGTCTTAACACATTTCCTTCTCACCTCTCCCCTTATACAAGACCTTATTTCTCACTAAGAGCTAGAGTGCTGGCAACTTGGGTGGTGATGGTCCCACTATCCTTAGCACTAATACAATCACCCCTGGAACACTGGTCCCAGGACCAGACTTGAAGAATAATACAGGGACACCTTTGAAGAATTACAAGTTAGTGAAGTGACTCATAAACAAGTCCTGGGGGAAACGTTGAGGGAACAAGAAGGAAAGACTTATAGGGATATAATAAAATTATGTACGTTTCTAATGGGCAGTTATGTAGAAAGGGACTAATTCTAAGCAGTCTATGGATGAGACCCACATAAAAGAAGTCTTAGTTCAATATAAGTGAAGCGTTTCTCATTGAGTTCACCAAAGAATGAGCTGCCTTGTGAGGTAATGAGTTCTCTGTCACTGGAGGTGTTCACGCATCGATTAGCCAGCCAGTTGGTGGTGATACTGTATAGAGGGGATTCAAGTATCATATGAGTATTTGAACTAGATTAGATAACCAGTACACTACCATGTCAAGTCAAGGAATGGAGTGGTTGTTCCATACCTTGTAAAAGCTTGGTTTATTTAATCACAGTTTAATGTAGTAAGGCCAAGTTAGAGGAAAGGAATAAGAGTGATCATAATTAGCGGCATCTTTGTGACCTTTGGTGTTCTAGGTTTTGCTCTTTGGTCAAAGAGCTGATAACCAATGGCGTGGGCAGGACAGTGGAGCTGGAGAGAGAGACCGATGGGGATACCTTAGAGGTGAGTCACAGAAGACCTAGAACATGGAAAAAGTGATTTATTGTGTCTTTGATGCTTAAAGAAAATGTCCCATCTTCTGTGTGAAAGTTCTTTATGTGTATATTTTAAAATACTCATTAATGAACGAGCTAACCATCACTATTCACGACTGTCAGAGTTTAAATTTAATGCATCTCTATAGAAAAACCTCATTACTTTGGGATCCTATCAACCAGAATGTGTAAGAAAAATTTGACATGGACTAGACTAAACTTCCCTTTTGCGTACAATTGATGGAAAAGCTTTTTCTATGCTAATTAATAATGTTTGTGAAACTACAAGAGAAATAGTTGGGCAAATAGAAGCACACTTTTTCATTTATGCCTAAAATGACTTTAGTTATATCTACTTGCATATAATATATTAAACATGATCATATTAAGAAATTAATAGTAATTTCTTAATATTAAGAAAGGGTCATCATAAGCTCTTTTAGACAGCACAGTGGTAGTCCACAGATAACTACACCACTGCGCATGTGTTTAAATCTTGCGCAGTTATTATGACTTGCCGCTAATTCAGGTCCTGGTAATTTAGTGAGATTTTACTGTACTTTCAAGTGGGCTGAAATTAATTCTTTGAGATTTCTTACAGAAAATATCAAAGGGATTCATTTTAATAATTGAGTCAGGTACTCGAATTCTTAGCTTAGAATCAAAGTTTGTTGTAGAAACGAACTGAGTGATGCACTTTGAAGGTAACAGAGAAAGGTGAGAGATAAAAGCCTGTTATGAAGCAGGCGGATGTCTGGTTAAATCAGACAGTGATGAGACCCACTAGTAACCTTAATTGTCGTGAGCATCCCTAGAAGTGGATGGGAAGGGATGCGTCCACATGCACACACGTTCTGTGCACTTCTGTAAGCAGGTATAGGGGGCATAGAAAATAACAGAAAGAATCCCTTGCTGCCTCTGCTTTAAATAAATATTGCTCGGTCTAGAGTTACATTTGTTTTAATCATTGAGAAGAACCAACTGGAATGCAGCTGTACAATTTTTTTTTTTTTTTTTTTTTGGCAGTACGCAGACCTCTCACTGTTGTGGCCTCTCCCGTTGCGGAGCACCGGCTCCGGACGCGCAGGGCCAGCGGCCACGGCTCACGGGCCCAGCCGCTCCACGGCATGTGGGATCTTCCCGGACCGGGGCACGAACCCGTGACCCCTGCATCGGCAGGCGGACCCTCAACCACTGCGCCACCAGGGAAGCCTGCAGCTGTACAATTTTTGATGATAAGATTGGGGGAATAAAAGCAATACTAATTACAGGTGGAATTTTGCAGTATGTGTTTAATGCTAGATCTGTACCTCTAAAAGCAGGAGTGGGGCAGCATGTGTACTTTCTATTAAGACAATTTTAGTTTTATTTACCTTCAGTTCTTTTCTGGGCCACAGAAAGTGGTTGCTTTCCTGGCGAGTTGATAAGGGATCATGTAAGAAGGCAACTATTTGGGGAACTTGACATGCTTAGAAGCAGTTTTAAATTGCAGCATCAAAGTGAGGGGAGTTCTCCAAAAGGTGAGCCCACTAAGTTACATTTGAGCCGTATTTTTAAATTTCTTGCATTCTATTTCATAAAATCATGTTATGAATATATGAGTAACTGACAACTCTACCCCTTAAAAGCAATTATTTAATGAAAAGTACATAACCCAAGAAATGTGTGACCTGCCTGGTACTCAAATAATGTTATTTATAAATTTTTTTAAAATTGCAGGACGATGTTTGGGCTTTTATGGGGTTTCTCCACTACAAGTTGTGTGCTTTTTTATCTTGTTGCTTTTCCTTAGTATGAGTATGAGCACAGTGCGAATGGTGAGAGAGTGGTGCTTGGGGAGGGCACATATGGGCTCGTGTATGCCGGCAGAGATCTGAGCAGTCAAGTGCGAATAGCCATCAAAGAAATTCCAGAGAGAGACAGCGGGCAAGTCAGGGTGGGCCTTCCGCCTTCTGCAGTTCCCACCTCCATACCCCAGGTCCCGCGCTCAGCACTGATGGTGCATAGTGAAAGCATTATGTCATGAGAAAAACGTGTAATTCTCTTCTAATAAGGGTGATCTGCTTTTGTGCTCTGCATATTATAAATAGATGGAGAAAATGGAACAACTTCACTTAGAGGCATGTGGATTGCAGAGTCACATTTTAAAAGAAGCCTGTAGTTTTATTTCCACCCGTCAGGAGGAAATAAAGTTTTACATTTTTACATAGGTGTTTGTTTGCAAATATTTTAAACTATGACTCAGTGCTTTAATTCACATTGTAACAATTTGAAATGGCTATTATTTATTCAGATGTATCATTACAGAAAGTTAAATGTGGTAAAAAAAAATTTTAGTTTTTTGATATACAGACTATTTTATTAATACCCTACCCTTCAACCTCACCCATAGATTTTGGACTATTGTTTTTTAAACCACAAGTACTAGCAATTGATTTCTCCTACACTTTTTAAGAGTCTAACTAAAGGTTTATCCCTTTTTGAATTCATACCCCTCCTAATTCTAAACAAGTACGTGATGACTGTCAGGTGTTTTTGTAGAGAAGCTACATATACAGTAATGGCCACAGTAGAAGAAATAATAGCTCCATGCTCAGACCACATCTGCAGCGTTGCCTTCAGTGCTGGACACTGATGGCTGTGTGCAAACATCCGTCCATCCAGGTGGTCAGTGAATTTTTAGGGATGGATTACAAGTGATTTCTAGCAGCTGTAAGACCCTTTGTCATTCATTCGTTCATTCGTTCACTTGTTCATCTCTTCATTTTTAATGGGATTGTGTGTTATGATATTTGAATTATAAAGCAGGGTCTGAAATGAACTCATCCAACTTCTTCCAAGGCTAAGAAAGTTAAATGACTTCTCCGAGGACATGAAGAAACAAGACTAGGATCCAGTCTCTTGAACTCCTCTTCCAGTTTTCTGTCTCTTATTCTCATGATGGATAAGGCGTTGCAGTTGTTTGTTGGGGGGAAATTGCTGGCTTGAACCACCTCCTTCAGTTGGTTGTATTAGTCGTTTCAGCTCTTCACTGCTGATGGTCGTTCCTGGGATTTTAGAGCTGCAAGGGACCTCAGAGACTGTTTTGTCCCATTCCCTAAATTTACAGGCTGAAGTTAGGATATTGGGCACCTTCTCTGTGCCAGATTCTGGTCTGGCACTGGAGACTGAAAGGGGAGTAGGATACTGTCCTAATGTTAGGGTGTGCCCAGTGTGGTAGAGCAAAGTGACAAGTGCCATAATACAGAGGTTCACAGAGTGTTTGTAGAGCATAGGAGTGGAATGAATTGCTCTTCTTGGTTGAGTTGTGGCAAGTTTGTGAAAATAAATCATCCTTGAGCCAGCCTTTGAGGGATGAGTAGGAGTTCATCTGGCAGAGAAGGAGGCCAGAGCATTCTATGCTGAGGGGAAGCAGAGCTGTTAAGCACAGAGTGTACTGAGAGAAGAAAAAATTGTTGTGACTCGACTGTAGGATGTAGGGCAGTGGTGGGGGGGCTCTTGAGATGAGGCAGACATTTTTAAAGATGTAGTCTGACCTGAGTTTGAAGGTCCTTGTGTGCCATGTTAAACAATGTGGTCTGTATATGGACTTTAGGATGGGAAGTGATGTGATGGGGTGTGTGTTTTAGGAAGGGGAAATATTGTGGCCGGGGGAGAAGAGACTAAAGAGGCCAGAGGCTGAGGCTGGGAGGTCCATTAGGTGGCTGTTGCTGTAGTCTGGAATGAGTCTGCGGAATGAGACTAGAAGGCAGCTGAGGACAGAACCTTCTGGAACAGCTCCCTTCACGGGGGAGCAGAGGAAGAGAGGCTGTTGAGAGAGACAAAGGATGGTTGGAGAGTTCAAGCCCTGTCAATAGCCATAGTAACAGCAGCAGCCATTCACTGGGTACTTGCCACACACCAGGCACTCCACTGGGTGCCTGAGAAACTTGACACACTTTGGCCCCCGGCAGCCCTGAGTGCTTCGTATTATTATCCCCTGTTCTACAGATGGGAAGCTGAATAGTCTCCTGGGAGCCAAGGGAGAGGACATTCCCATAAAGAAGGGATGGCCAGCAGCAGGGCAGGTACTGGTGAGGGGCAATATATGGACCCCAAGCTCCAGGGATTTGGCAGGTGACACTGGCTTTGTTTTTCTCACCAGGTACTCTCAGCCTCTGCATGAGGAGATCGCCCTGCACAAGAACCTCAAGCACCGCAATATTGTTCAGTACCTGGGCTCTGTTTCCGAGGACGGCTACATTAAGATATTTATGGAGCAGGTGCCTGGCGGTGAGTAGTCACCGGTCTTCTGGTCTCATACCCTGAAAATCACTGATGAAAATATAATATGAACATCGTTATTCATCCTGCCGTTAGAAAATGACAGACATTTTAGGTGTGGGAGACCATTTGTTTCCCAGAGGAGTTGGATACAGATGTTCCAGTGTCACATAAACAGTCTATTCCTGGTCTGGTAATTCGATCATCAAATATTCATTGAGGATCTACTGAGTGCCAGCTGCTGGGCCGAGCACTAGAGACTTAGAGATGAATAAAGCATAGTCTCTGGCCTTGAGGCTTTCACAGTTTAGGCGTTGAAATATGCTTTGGAGAAGAGGAAACGGAGGTTTTTTTAAATGACATTGCAAAATAACATGTTGACAGTGAAATCGAACACCAGTGTTTTATCCACAAGATCCCCAAAGGCAGACAGTAGAGTGCGAGGGTAGGAGTTCCTCAGATCTGGAGCCAGCCATCTAGTTTGGTTTTTGTTTATTTGTTTGTTTGTTTGTTTTTAATATTTATTTATTTATTTGGCTGTGCTGGGTCTTAGTTGCGGCAGGCAGGCTCCTTAGTTGGGGCATGCGAACTCTTAGTTGAGGCATGCACGTGGGATCTAGTTCCCCGACCAGAGATCAAACCCGGGCCCCCTGCGTTGGGAGCGCGGAGTCTTAACCACTGCGCCACCAGGGAAGACCCCAGCCATCTAGTTTGAGTGGGTCCCTCCATCTGCAAGCTGTGTGACCTCAGTTTGCTCACTGAATAAATGAATTTTAAAATTGGATTATTGATAAGTACTATCATAGTTGGAATAGTAATAATTATTGGAGTCATAATGACACTATCTCAGTGGCTTGTTGGATGGGGTAAGTGAGATAATGTTTGTAAAGCTCTCAAAACGGTGCCAGGCAGAGAGCAAGAGCTCAGTAAGTGCTCGTTTTAAGTAAATAATGATAAAATTAATAGTAATCTGAATGCAAATATAAAAACTTCAGTTAGAAATCTGTATTCATTCATTCTTTCTACTCATAGTTACTAAGAGCCTGCCATTACATTTAAAACCTAACTCTATATCTTAAGAGCCAGGCAATGGGCTAGATTTTGAGGGTTACATTTATGGTAACGTACGGTTTCTTCTTCCCTCAGATTGCTCATAGTCCAGCAGAAAATACTGATTCGTGTTCCAGACGTGAGGTCTGAGGATGACCACAGAGTTGGAGATAGATGTGCACCTCCCCTTTTACAGATGGGGAAACTGAGGCATAGCAAGGTCCCATAGCACTGTATAAGGGCGACTAGCTGATGCTGAGGGCCTGGACAATAATCTCTGAAACACAGGGTCAGAAGGCAGTGAAGGGAGATTTTCTTCTGGCCCCAGAGTTCAATGTTTACTAGTATAATTGGGGTCGGGGCGGGGTGGGTGTTGGGACAGTCCTGCCCCTGGGACCTGGCAGCAGGAGCTTCTCACAGTGAGGACAGAGAGCCCCAACCTCCTCCGATTCGGGTCCCTGTCTCCCTTAAGGGCCCCTCACTCTGCTCCTGTCCACCTCTGATTTCAGGGTGAGGTATAAAACGTGGCTTTGACCCAAGCCCGACGGCTGAGACGCTTGTGCAGGATGTGCAGTGTCAGGCCAGCCCTTCAGAGTTCAGAGAGCACTGTTGCACTCTCTTCCTGATTCTGTGCAGCTGAACGGAGCTAAGCCCGAAGGTGGCCTGGCTGAGTTTCGGGGGTCACAAGGGGTTCCTTTCCACCCTACACCTCTGGTCGGGCTGATGTGCTGGTTCACGCTCTGTCCCTTCTCTGGCTGCACTGCTTGCGCATCTGGGAAACAGGTCACAGAGAGGGAGGAAAGACGTTGCATTTAGCCCAGATACAGTGATGTGGGCGCGAGTGCTTACATTAGGTTAGAAACATCACTTCACTTTATTTCCCTGAACCCTTATAATTGACTCTTCATCGCCCTGATGAGTTTTTTTTTTTTTTTTACTGTGTCCATTTCCAGGAAGCCTTTTGGCTCTTTTGCGATCAAAATGGGGGCCGATGAAGGAGCCCACCATCAAGTTCTACACCAAGCAAATCCTGGAAGGCCTCAAGTGTCTCCACGAAAGCCAGATTGTGCACAGAGACATAAAGGTACTTGCTTGTCTGAGCCAATGAGATTTCACTTTGCATCTCAGGTCACATGAGCTGCTGGAGTGTCTGCAGGTGGACCAGCCCACGGAGGGGAGAGGATCGAGCAGAGTCTAGTCTTCCTAGAGACACGTGACCATTTCTTAAGGTCCAAGTCTGTTTTACATTAGTTTGTTTACATCTGTCTTTAAGCATTTGATGTTCTTCCTTTTCTGAAGGGTGATAACGTTCTGGCGAATACCTATAGCGGAGAGGTGAAAATCTCCGATTTCGGCACATCTAAACGTCTTGCAGGAGTGAATCCATGTACAGAGACTTGTGCTGGTAAGCAGACAGAGCGTGGCGTGGTGTCGCCATCCTGGAGTTAGGCTTGCTGCAACTGCAGTCCTTTGGAAGTTACTCACCAAGCACCTGTGTGCACGGTGGACAGCTGGTAGTTGAAGCGGACGGTGTATTGTCCCCAACTTGAGAGTTTGAACTCTGTCATAATGATGCACTTAGCTATTTGTGGCAACGAGATTGCCTTACTTTCTTCCTTGTCTTCCAAGTTTGCCTAGGTGTTGTGCTCTGCTTGAGGTTTTCCGAGGGTTTCTAACCAGTCAGCAAAATGGCAGCATCTCTTCCAAGTTAGTAGCACATTGTTCAGAATCGTGGGTGATTCTGAATAACAGTATCCCTCAGACAACGTATTAGAACATTTTATTGGTCTTTTATAAAAATGGCCTGTTATTTCAGGGAATTCTGGTACCTCGTGCTTTAATATGATTATGTTTGCAAGAGTGGCTGATTCTTTTAGGGTATTCTAAGATGGGTTTGGTATTCTAAGTGGGTTTGAGCAATTGAATTTTCTTTTCCATGTGTCAGTGATGGAATCATTTATGTGTTGAGAGGGACTGGATTCAAAGAGTGGAATAAAATTGCCAGCTAGCTTTCCATTTACACGACCAATGAGTAGAATGATGCTCAAAAGCCACCTATGGCTTTTTGTAATTCCCATGTAAAAGCAAAACAGAAACTTTGATCCTTGGAGAGAAGTACTGATTTTGATTAAGTAAAGGTTTGTGCTCCCCCTAGGGTGTAATGAAAGCATCACAAAGATCTTGCTTGATGGAATTATGAAACAGCGCTTATAGTATTATAGCTCCGATGTAAGTTATAAAAGACAGATGATTGTTTTCTATCCCTATAACGCCAAACTATAGAGTGGACAGACTTGCCTTTAGTTTTGGTGAATAATGTCTCAGCTTTGAAAGACTTTTCTTCAACGAGAGAGTTGTTATGTCAGCCACTGGACGCCCACAGTAGAGACTCGTTCTCTATCTAAAGAGAACTTTTATGCATCAGAAATGACTTCTCAGTTGTAACACCAAAGGAGATACATGCACCTCAAAGTGGGGAACTGTTACACCCAGGACCCCACCAGGATATCCCAAAGAGTGTATTGAATTTTTCGTTCATTGTTTCTGATATATATATATCTCAGCATGTATGTATCAGCGAGTATGTATGTATGACTGGCATTACTAGCCTAATTAAAAATGACTTCTGTCCTTCTCTTTGGAAGCCACCAATTAGCTTAGCAATATGTAGCAAGAGGGGCTCTGATATGGCAAGGAGTTATTTCAAGACATAAAACCCCCAACAATTTATCTCATAATTACCATCCCCAAGGAGAAAAAAAAAATCATAAAGAAAACGCATGTATAATTCATCATTGCATAGCACATTTTCCCAAGTAATTGGCTTGAGGAGGCATGAATTTTGCATTGCAAAATAATGCAGGGGTTTGGGGGGGATAATAAAGAAGGGGTGTCATTTGGGGTAGGAAATTCCCCTGCATATAATTACTCTTTGCAAAACAGAGCAGTCCTGCAAAGAAATCTCAGCTGCTGGTGCCACACTCCGATTGGGTGCGGATGGACACAGTGGGGCATTTCCACGCAAATGCCCGGTGGCTTTTGGAGCCTGGAAGGAGAGACAAAGGCTTCAGACAACTTCCTGGCCCGAAGTCCTCCCCTCCTGTGTTCCTCTGAAGGCTTTTCACCATAGGTGTAAACCAGCTAGAACAGGAGGAAGGGCCATTATGGCCCGGGTCAGCCCCCTTTGCTTTTGGTTTTGCAACAGCTTTATTGAGGTTTAACTCACATATCGTGACATGTACCCATTTAAAGCGCACATTTCAATGGTTTCTGGTAAATTTTCCAAGTTGTGAAGCTATCGCCGCAATCCAATTTTTAAACATTTCTGTCACCCCCAAAAGGTGCCACCTTGCAGCCAGTCCCCATATGCCCGCCCCCAGCCCCAGGCACCCACCGACCTACTCTCCGTGTAGATAATCCTGCTCTGGAGATTTCTTATAAACGGAATGATACAATATGTGGTCCCTTGTAACCAGCTTCCTACACGTCACATAATCTTTTCGAGGTTCACCTGTGCTATATATAGTGTGTATCGGTACTTCATTCCTTTTCTGGCTGAATAGTATTCCATTGTATGGATAGACCACATTTTGTTTATCCATCTACCAGTTAATGGTCATTTGGATTGTTTCCCCTTTTTGGCTATAGTGAATGATACTGCCGTGAACATTCACCTACAAGCCTCTGTGTGGAGATACGTTTCCATTCCTCTCCGGTAGATACCCAGGAATGGAACTCATGGAACTCGGGACAGGAACTCTGTTCTGATCTGTGGCTGTGAACAGCCTTGGTTCACATTCTGGCTCAACCACTTGCTAGCTGTGTGACCTTGGGCATGTCACTTAAGCACTCTGTGTCTCCGTTTCTTCCTAAGTATATAAAACAGAGATGCTCATAATACCTACTTCAGAGGGTTTTTATGTGGATTAAATGAGTTAATATTGATGAAGTGCTTTAACCAGTACCAGGCTCATAGCAAGTGCAACTGAAGTCTGCATTAGTGAACTAAATACTAATTTGCACTTAGAAATCACTGGTCATTTGAACTGGCAGGAGCCGCCTTTGAGAGAATCAAGTTTATGTGCATAACTAACACGTTGAGCCTGTCGGACTCAAAAGGTGTAATTTTTATTTTTATTTTTGTCTCCCACGCCTGCCCAGGGCAGTGGTCCTTTCCCATGACTCTTCCAGCCACACTTAGATAACAAAGAGAATTTTTTTAAAAATTTTATCAATCCCTATTTCTTTTTTTAAAATTTTTATTGGATTATAGTTGCTTTACAATGTTGCATTCATTTGTACCGTACAGCAAAGTGAATCAGCTATATATATACATATATCCCCTCTTTTTTGGATTTCCTTCTCATTTAGGTCACACAGAGCACTGAGTAGAGTTTCCTGTGCTATACAGTAGGTTCTCATTAGTTATCTATTTTATACATAGTGTCAGTAGTGTATAGACGTCAGTCCCAATCTCCCAATTCCTCCCACCCCGCCCCTTTCCCCCTCGGTATCATTATGTTTGTTTTCTATGTCTGTGTCTCTATTTCTGCTTTGTAAATAAGATCATCTATACCAATTTTTTCAGATTCCTCATATACGCTTTAATATACGATATTTGTTTTCCTCTCTGTGACTTCCTTCACTCTGTATGACAGTCTCTAGCTCCATCCATGTCTCTGCAAATGGCACAGTTTTGTTCCTTCTTATGGCTGAATAATATTCCATTGTATATATGTACCAAATCTTCTTTATGCATTCCTCCGTCAGTGGACATTTAGGTTGCTTCCATGACCTGGCTACCGTAAATAGTGCTGCAATGAACATTGGGGTGCATGTGTCTTTTTGAATTATGGTTTTCTCAGGGTATATGCCTAGTAGTGGAATTGCTGGGTCATATGGTAGTTCTATTTTTAGTTTTTTAAGGAATCTCCATACTGTTCTCCATAGTGGCTGTATCAATGTACATTCCTACCAACAGTGAAAAGGGTTCCCTTTTCTCCACACCCTCTCCAGCATTTACTGTTTGTAGACTTTTTTTTTTTTTTGGTACGCGTGCCTCTCACTGTTGTGGCCTCTCCCGTTGCGGAGCACAGGCTCCGGACGCGCAGGCTCAGCGGCCGTGGCTCGCGGGCCCAGCATAGTGGCTGTATCAATTTACATTCCCACCAACAGTGCAAGAGGGTTCCCTTTTCTCCACACCCTCTCCAGCATTTATTGTTTGTAGATTTTTTGATGATGGCCATTCTGACTGGTGTGAGGTGATACCTCGTTGTAGTTTTGATTTGCATTTCTCTAATGATTAGTGATGTTGAGCATCTTTTCATGTGTTTGTTGGCCATCTGTGTGTCGTCTTTGGAGAAACAAAGAGAAAGTCTTAATGGCACTTTGAGAAGCAAACGAAGTCTGAATCCAGTCTTGAAAGGGTTCCGGCTGATATACAGGCGTGCCTTGTTCAATTGCACTTTGCTTTGTTGCACTTCGCAGATACTGCATGTTTTTTTTTCCTTTTTTTACACATTGGTTTGTGGCAATCCTGCGTTGTTAGATGATGGTGAGCATCTTTTTAGCAGTAAAGTATTATTTATTTAGTTGCACCGGGTCTTAGTTGTGGCAGGCGGGCTCCCTCATTGCGGCTCACGGGCTCCTTAGTTGTGGCTCATCAGCTCAGTTGTGGCTTGCCAGCTCCTTAGTTGTGGCACGCACACTCCTTAGTTGTGGCATGTGAACTCTTAGTTGCGGCATGCACATGGGATGTAGTTCCCTGACTAGGGATCGAACCCAGGCCCCCTGCATTGGGAACGCAGAGTCTTATCCACTGCGCCACCAGGGAGGTCCCTAGAAATAAGTATTATTTAGTTTAGGTCTGTACGTTGTTTTTTTTTTAGGTATAACGCTACTACACACTTAATAGACTACAGTATAGTGTGAACATAACTTTTACATGCACTAGGAAACCGGAAAACTCGTGGCTCATTTTATTGCCATATTCGCTTTATTGTGGTGGCCTAGAACTGAACCTGCAGCATCTCCGGGCTCTGCCTGCACTCATCCACACGGTCGTCCTCATTTAAAGGGCGGACTCCTCTCGCCGTCCCCACTGGTCGGGGTGTCGGTCTTTGCTCCCTCCCTCACCTCTTTCCCTCCTCACCAGCTGTGGACAGGAGAAGAGAGTGGCAGAAAGTTGTCACTTGACTAGCACTGTTCTAAGCTGGCTTCCTGTGCTCTGGATCTGGCTGATGGTTGCTATTAACTCTTTGCTGCCGGACACCTCTAAATATAACTCCCATGTCCGGGACAGGGGCCTCTCCTTTGGCTGACTACACCTTGCTTCCTCACCGTGATCTCTTACCCTGCACATTATAACTACCCCTCCATCCTTTTCTACTGAGGGAACCAGGCCTGGAAGGCTGTCTTTGGGCAGGATTCCCTTTAAAAAAGACCCTATGGCGTAGTGGTTAAGAATCCACCTGCCAATGCAGGGGACACGGGTTCGAGCCCTGGTCCGGGAAGACCCCACATGCCGCGGAGCAGCTAAGCCCGTGCGCCACAACTACTGAGCCTGCGCTCTAGAGCCCACGAGCCGCAACTCCTGAGCCCACGTGCCACAACTACTGAAGCCCGCACGCCTAGAACCCGTGCTCCGCAACAAGAGAAGCCACCGCAAGGAGAAGCCTGCACACCTCAACGAACAGTAGCCCCCGCTCGCTGCAACTAGAGAAAGCCCACACGCAGCAACAAAGACCCAACGCAGCCAAAAATAGGTAGATACATAGATAGATAGATAGACAGGCAGGCAGACCGACCCTAAAGCAGGGAACTCCCTGGTGGTCCAGTGGTTAGGACTCTGCACTTTCACTGCCAAGGGCCCAGGTTCGATCCCTGGTTGGAGAACTAAGATCCCGCAAGCCGCATGGCCACAAAAACCCAAAAAACAAAAAAGAGCCTAAAGCAATATTTCTGCAACGGCTTTTGCATCTGGTGTCCCTTTTTTACGCGCTGTCAAGAGGGTGTGGTGATATTCCCAGACCATATGGTCCCCACTCTGCTGCTGTCAGCTGCTTTTGCTCCCATGGGAACCAGTCCTCTGTGCAGCTTCTTTGCAGGGGACCCATACATATGGAGCTCTGAGTGGGCCCAGTGAGGAGCCGTCACAGGCTCTAGGTTGGGAGGAAGTGGTGGCCCCTCCCTCCAGACCCATCCGTTGGGCAGGGCAACTGGGGTGACCCCGGGGGCATGGAAAGCTGCAGCTTACTTCTCTTTTTGCTACTTTATTAATATTAAATTTTGAAACTTTGGGCTCTAACACTGTCTCAAGGGGACTGTAGAAGGTGCAAACATGTGTGGCCTCCTTTCAAGTGCACTTATCCTGGGTGGATGTTGAGTTGCTTGAGTCGCCATGGGCCCACACCCTTCTGGGGACAGCTCATCCCCAACACCTGTAATGAGAGAGGGTAGACCTCCCAGCGCAGGCTCTGCTCTCTCACCCCTTTTAACCCTTGATCTGGGTGGGAGGCCCCTGGGCTAGGGGCCCACGGCTTGTGTAACCAGTTATCTGAGACCGCCGTAGAAACATGTGTCTGTGGTCCCTCTCTCACCCCTTGTCTTGGTATCCAGATCATATCTTGGCCCCTCAGTCAAAACTCCTAAATTATCGTCCCGTGTCATGTCTCTTCCTTGCTGATAATTTGAAAATCCTTCTTGGGCCGTTGTCCAGGAGCCCCCAATGGATTTCATGTCCCAAGGGGACTGGGTTGACGCCTGTGGGTCTCCTGATCACCTTGTCCTGAACTCTGCACCACTGCACCCGTGTAGATACCTGAGGGACCATAGGAAACCCCTAAGAGAGCCAGATTTAAGGCGAGCAACATTTCCAGGATTCCTCCATTCATTTGCTCCCCCACCCCCATGGCATCTTCACTTGGTTTTCTCCACAGAAGCCAGTCTTTGGTGCAGCTGATGTACACCCACAACGTGCACGCTGCCCCGGGATGGTCCCTTGACTCTTTGAAATAGTTGTGTGGATCTCTCTCTCTCTGTTGGCTGTTTGCTGTGACTGGATGGTTTCCCTATGAATACAGTAGTAAATAAAATGGAGCACCCAGTTTTCTATTACTGTCCTGGACCTAATATGGACAGAAAGGTATATGGAAAGAAGTCACATTATGGCTTTGGAAACTCTTGCATCAGCTGCTCTTAATCAGGCAGCTTTTTCTTCAGTTGTGCTTCTCCTGGATCCATTACTTAGATCAGGGATGTCATGGTGTAGCTCCAAATCTGAAGACGGAAGACCTGGGCTTTAGCTTGAACGAATTCCCTAGCTTCTCTGAGCCTCGGTTTCCCCATATGTAAAATGGGAACAACAGTACATCATACCTCTTCTGCCCATCCTTACGGAGTTGTGAGAGTCAGATGGACAGTGCTACATGGAGCTGCTTTGTAAGCCATTGAGTGCCAATTGAAAGTCCCATGTTGTGGCTAGAAGCCTCCAAGATGGCCCCCAGTGATCCTCACCTCCTGGTATTCACAGCCTTGTTTGTATTTCCTTCCCGTTGAACACTGCCCGGACTTAGTGAGTTGCTTCTAATGAATAGATTAGGACAGAGTGGTGGTGTGCGACCTGGAGGCTAGGTCAGAAAAGGCAGTGTGGCTTTCCTCTTTCTCTTGGATTACACGCTCTGGGGGAAGCCATATTTTAAGCAGCCTTATGGAGGATCCCATGTGGTGAGAAAACAAAGGCTCTTCCCAACCCCCGTGTGAGCTTGGAAGTGAATCCTCCAGCCCCAGTCTAGCCTTCAGATGACTGCAGCCCCAGCCAACACCTTGGCTGCAGTCTAATGAAAGACCCTGGCCCAGATCTACCCAGCCCAGCTTTTAGATACCCAGCCCTACATTCCAATCATTAGAAACTGTGTGAGATCATAACTGTTGTTTTAAACTGCTAATGTTTGGGGTAATTTATGAATTTTTTTTCCTAGCATGCAATAAGTTACTTTATTTTTTTTATTGCAGTATAGTTTATTTACAGTGTTGTGTTAGTTCCAGCTGTACAGCAAAGTGAATCAGTTATACATATAACCACTCATTTTTTAGATTCTTCTCCCATATAGGCCATTACAGAGTACTGAGTAGAGTTCCCTGTGCTGTACAGTAGGTCCTTATTAGTTATCTGTTTGACATATAGTAGTGTATATATGTCAATCCCTATCTCCCAATTTATTCCTCTCCCCCTTACCCCCTGGTAACCATAAGTTTGTTTTCTACATCTGTGACTCTACTTCTGTTTTGGTTCATTTGTACCCTTATTTTAGATTCCACATATAAGCAACATCATACGATATTTGTCTCTCTCTGTCTGACTTAACTTCACTCAGTGTGACAATCTCTAGGTCCATCCATGTTGCTGCAAATGGCATTATTTTGTTCTTTTTTATGGCTGAGTAATATTCCACTGTATATATGTACCAAATCTTCTTAATCCATTCCTCTGTTGATGGACATTTAGGTTACTTCCATGTCCTGGCTATTGTAAATAGTGCTGCAGTGAACATTGGGGTGCATGTATCTTTTCGAATTATGGTTTTCTCCGGGTATATGCCCTGGAGTGGGATTGCTGGGTCATACGGTAGTTCTATTTTTAGTTTTTTAAGGAACCTCCGTACTGTTCTCTATAGTGGCTGTACAAATGTACATTCCTACCAACAGTGCAAAAGGGTTCCCTTTTCTCCACACCCTCTGCAGCATGTATTGTTCGTAGACTTCTTGATGATGGCCATTCTGACCGGTGTGAGGTGATACCTCATTGTAGTTTTGATTTGCATTTCTCTAATAATTAGCGATGTTGAGCAGCTTTTCATGTGCTTCTTGGCCATCTGTATGTCTTCTTTGGAGAAATGTCTATTTAGGTCTTCTGCCCATTTTTTGATTGGGTTGTTTGTTTTTTTGATATTGAGCTGCATGAGTTGTTTGTATATTTTGGAAATTAATCCCTTGTTGGTCGGTTCATTTGCAAATATTTTCTCCCATTCTGAGGGTTGTCTTTTTGTTTTGTTTATGGTTTCCATTGCTGTGTAAAAGCTCTTAAGTTTAGTTAGACCCCATTTGGGTTTTTTTTTTGTTTTTATTTTCATTACTCTAGGATATGGGTCAAAAAAGATCTTGTTGCGATTTATGTCAAAGAGTGTTCTGCCTGTGTTTTCCTCTAAGAGTTTTATTGTGTCTGACCTTACATTTAAGTCTTTAATACGTTTTGAGTTTATTTTTGTGGATGGTGTTAGGGAGTGTTCTAATTTCGTTCTTTTACATGTAGCTGTCCAGGTTTCCCAGCACCACTTATTGAAGAGACTTTTCTCCGTTGTATATTCTTGCCTCCTTTGTCATAGATTAGGTGACCATAGGTGTGTGAGTTTATCTCTGGACTTTCTATCCTGTTCCATTGGTCTATATTTCTGTTTTTGTGCCAGTACCATACTGTTTTGATTACTGGAGCTTTGTAGTATAGTCTCAAGTCAGGGAGCCTGATTCCTCCAGCTCCATTTTTCTTTTCGGTAATTTATTATATAGCAGTAAATAACCAATACGGATGTCATTACCAAGTCCCTACCTTTAGAAAGAGTGATGTTCACTATGGTGCCATATAAAGAAAATCTCCAAATTTAGCATTAAGCAGACTAATCCTCCAATTGTGAAACAGTTGTACTAAGGACAGTTGTTCAGTCAGGGTCAATAAGCCATTGCAGTTTGGTTTAGTGCTATTTTCTACTGCTGCATAACTTTCTAAGTTTATTTCCTTGCTCTTTTAAGAATTAAGTTTTAGCGATTATATTAGTCAGGATCCAGGCAGGAAAATTGAAATCACCCCAGTTATTTTTACAGAGAGAATTTAGTTGAAAGAACTGTTTCCTGGGACTGAGTTATCAGAAAGCAGCCCACATCCCTAGGGCTTGAGGGAGCAAAGGGGAGGGTGGGATTCAAACCTTTCAGTGGGGGGTGCCACTGGGCTGGAGCACATAACTCTGAGGGGGCAAGATGAGGCCGGTTCTGGAAGTATGGGCGGACAAAAAAGCTGGTAATGAGCCAAGCGCTGCTACTGGAACCAACTGAGGGTCCAAAGTGACGCTTGCTAGCTAACCTCTCCTTCCTGTAGCTTGTGCACAGGCATGCTCTCTTCCCCCAGCCCCTCCAAACCCACCAAGGAGCAGCAGGCAAAGCAGAAATGTGGTTTGCACAGTCCCAGACCCAGCGTAGCAGAGCTGAGAGATAACAGCTTAATAAACAGCACAGTGTCACGTCTTTCCTAAGTTAATGAATTACGGGTTAGTTAGAAGGCACATTCCCTGCCAAGGCCTCTGTCTCTGTTGTTCACTGTAGTAGGAGCCTGTAGGGGATGTGGTGTCACTGAAAGTTCCCTTCTTGGGGCTCTGAGATTTCCTGACACTGCAACAAGTGCTACGAGCCTCCATCTTGCCCAACCCGGCAGCCAACTGAACACTTCCCCACCAGGCTTTCAGCTCGGGAGACCAAAGGCATCATTTTTGCCCTGCTGATTTCTTGCACTCACTGATACAACCTAATGTATATTTAACTTTAAATGAGGAAGAATGAAATAAAATTCAAAAATTTTTTTAATTTAAATTCATTTCTTCAGTGTCACCAGCCACATTTCAAGAGCCCAACAGTCCTACGTGGCTAGTGGCTACATATTGAACTGCACAGAATAGAACATTTCCATTATTGCAGAACATCCTATTGGTCAGAGCTGTCCTAGAGCCTTTAAAATGCTCACAGGAAAGAAACATGCTGATAAGACATTGGATGTTCAAGAGGAGGATGATGTAGTAGGTAGCATCTCCAAGCTTATTTTAACCAATGAGCCCTTTATTTTCATTGATCAAGACTCAGGAAACCTACTTTGGTTTTGTGATCTTGAGGCAGAGACTGGAATTTCTCTGTGCATCAGTGTTCTCTATTCACACCATGGCCAATATCATTTCTGAGTTCGCTGTTTGTTATAAACCTCTTTGCCAGCACGTAGCAACTGCTGCTGTTGCTTCCACATTCCCCTTTCCTCTTTCCTCAGGATTAGTTTCAAGGAAAACCAAAGATTTTACTCTTAGCGCCCTTGATTGACCTCCCTGCCCCATCTCTCCAACAACCCCTTCCCCTCCCTGATCACCACCTTCCCTGTGATCCACAGGAGAAAGTCCAAAGCCAGAGCCTTCAGAACACATAGCGCTCCTGGGTCCACTCTATACTTCACACCCACGGGCTTTGGCTCGAGCGCTTCACCTTGCCTAAAAGTTCTCCTGTTCCTTTGTCCACCCCTTCGAGCCTCATGGCAGGAGTCTACTTCACTGGCAGCCCAGCAACCACCCATTTGGATCGGCCACCATGTTCATGGCAAGGTCATGCTTTGGCCTGCCTGCTCCTGGCCAATGACCGAGCATGGTGAGGGTACTAGAACCAGCGTGGCGCTCTTCCAGTGGGCAGCTTTGGGTCAGGGCCTCCCCGCGGCCTGGCCAGAGCTGTCTCAGAGGTGCTCTGCCATCGAGACTCTTCCTTCCCGCTCCTTTCGCAGGTGTCAGACCTGCACTGCAGTCTGACAGCTCTCCCTGCCCAGCCTGCTCACTCCCCCTTTATCCGTCACACCCCTTCTCCCAGTAAATCTCTTGTATGTCTAATTCTGACTTGGTATTATTTCTCAGAGACCCAAATTGACACAGCTGGAGCTTCCCCTGACTCAAACCAGGCAGAATCGAGCACTTTTCCATCCATGTTCTCAGTACCTTCCGTGTATACCTGTTAGAACACTTACCACATTCACCATCACCACTGCCACCCTCCTCGTCACCACCCTCCTTGTCGCCACCCTCCTCGTCACCACGTCTCCTCCACTAGGCAGCGTCTAAAGGTCAGGCACCACATTTCTTACATTCTGGTCCCCCTGTATCTGCCATGCGCTAATATGTGTTGATTGATTGAATTACATTGGGCCCATTTATCCTTCGAGGGGCTGAGTGATCCTCTGTCAACGTGACTAGTGTTAAAGAAAGGCATGTTGGGCTTCCCTGGTGGCGCAGTGGTTGAGAGCCCGCCTGCCGATGCAGGGGACGCGGGTTCGTGCCCCGGTCCGGGAAGATCCCACATGCCGCGGAGCGGCTGGGCCCGTGAGCCGTGGCCGCTGAGCCTGCGCGTCCGGAGCCTGTGCTCCGCAACGGGAGAGGCCACAGCAGTGAGAGGCCCGCGTACCGACAAAAAAAAAAAAAAAAAAAAAAAAAAAGCATGTTGCATGTCTCTGGTCAAAGAAGAGATGCAGTGACATCATTTACGCATGAGACCAGCCCCCGTATGTCATTAATACGAGAGTTAAAGTTCACACACTCGTTTACTAATGGTCCACTTAGTATTTAAGCCATATGGTACCCACCATCTTTGTTGTATTTTTTCCCAATAGGCACTCTGCAGTACATGGCACCCGAGATTATTGATCGAGGACCTCGTGGGTACGGTGCCCCGGCTGATATCTGGGCCCTGGGCTGCACCATCATTGAGATGGCCACCAGGAGGCCTCCGTTCCATGAGCTCGGTGAACCGCAGGCAGCAATGTTCAAAGTAAGACATGTTGGATGATTTAGGTTGCTGGTGTTGGAGAGAGAGAATTGAAATCAAAAATCTCCCAATCCAGAAACCTCTCCACAAAGGTGGAAGAGAAAGCAAACAGGTTGTTTTGTTTTGTTTTATTTTTGAAGAAGCATAAAATCAGAATGTGATGTGCGTCACCGGCAGTCCGCTAAGAGACTGGAGAGCGGAGCTCAGCCTTTCCTATAGCCAAGCAGATGCAACCCTTTATATCCATGTTCTGCAGAGAAATGCTAACTAGTCCTCAGGTGCAAGGACTAGACAGCACCACTGGTCACAGGAGTTCACCCGAGGTTCCCCTGACAACTAGGGTGATCATTTGTGTTAGCTAATTGGCTTTACCCGAAGGAAAGATCAACTTCTCAAACCTTTAGGACGGGAGGTAGTTCTGGAGGAAAAGGCTCCCCTGAAGTTAGGCTCCTGCTTTCCCACAGAAACCCGGAAATGGGAGCGCTACCTTCCTCGGTGGGTGGTGGCATTTCAAAGAGATGGCTCCCGGGTCCTTGAGAAAGATATTTCTGGCAAGAGGCTTATTTGGCTTTTACAAAGATTTACATACATCTTGAAGAGAGACACAGAACTTAGAATGACAGGTTTTCTCAAGTGAATGCTCTAAGAAAGGTGGGGGGCTGTCTCTTTCTTTCTTTCCAGCTGAGGGAGTTAAGCTTCTTAGTTAATCTGTACGTGCTCTTACACTGGGTAAGGCTCAAGGGCCGCGTTGGGTGAGTGTCTTTGGAGGACAGGTTTCTGTCTAGATTTGGAGAGGAGGAACTTTGGGTATCGGATGCCGTCTCCTTTGTCCTTCTAAAAGCCTTCCCAGAGCTGACAGGAAGGGTGACCCGTGTGTTGAGGCCCACATGGTACTGACTGGCCCTATGGGTGGGGCTTTACGCTGGACATGCTCCCTTGGGAAGGGACATGCTTGCTTGCGAGCCCAAGGGAAGCTGATGCGAGGACAGCCAGTGTATCCAAGGTCAGGTCTGCGGCTTCTGGCTCCGTGGATGCTTGGAGAAGTTGAAGAGCAGCTGTAGCCTTCAGAGGTTGTTAGCGGCACTGACCTTCCGCAGAGCACTTTTGTTCCCCAAAGATAAGAACGAAGAGAGCAGGGTCCCAGAAGCTAAATGGCCACTGCTTACGGATGACAAGGTCGCAGTACATGGAAGCAGCCTGATGGAACGTGATTCCAGAGGCCTTTCTTCCTGCTTCTGTGCCAAGCCTGGTGGCCTCCGAGGCCCGTCAGCCCCGCAGCCTCACTGCCTGCATCCTTGCCAGGCCCTCTGGCTCAGTCTCTTCGGCAAAAGGAACTCAAAGGCCCGAGTGCAGGGCTCTGCCCATGAGCTGGGGGCAGCCTGCTCAGCGGGTTCTGAACGAACGCCCTGTGCTGTGATGCCTTGGTGCACTCCTCAGCCCAGCCCCTGCAGAAGGTTCTCTGAGCTTCCCATCCTCCCAGCAGCTGTCAGGTAGCCCTAAAGCCAAGATCTCAAGTCGACGAGTGTCTCCTGGCACCTGCAGTCCCAACAAGACCCTGAACACCGCGGCTGGCAGGCAGCAGTGACCTTCCAGCCTTTCCATGTCTGTCCAGGATGGAGCCATCTGGGGCTGGCAAAGTCTTCCTGCAGCTTCAGTTACAGGCCTCGGAATAAATACCAGCTGGTGGGCTTCCCTGGTGGCGCAGTGGTTAAGAATCTGCCTGCCAGCGCAGGGGACACGGGTTCGAGCCCGGGTCCAGGAGGATCCCACATGCCACGGAGCACCTAAGCCCGTGCGCCACAACTACTGAGCCTGCGCTCTAGAGCCCGCGTGCCACAACTACTGAAGCCCGCGTGCCACAACTACTGAAGCCCGCGTGCCACAACTACTGAAGCCCGCGTGCCACAACTACTGAAGCCCGCGTGCCACAACTACTGAAGCCCGCGTGCCACAACTACTGAAGCCCGCGTGCCACAACTACTGAAGCCCGCGTGCCACAACTACTGAAGCCCGCGTGCCACAACTACTGAAGCCCGCGTGCCACAACTACTGAAGCCCACGCGCCTAGAGCCCGTGCTCTGCAACAAGAGAAGCCACCGCAATGAGAAGCCCGCGCACCGCAACGAAGAGTAGCCCCTGCTCGCCGCAACTAGAGAGAGCCACGCGCAGCAACGAAGGCCCAACACAGCCAAAGATGAATTTATTTTAAAAAATAATAACGTAGTGCCCATGTTTGCTCTTTTCTTCTCGAGAGCCAGGGAAGAAGCTACTCGCTTCCTCTCTGAGTTCTCGTCCTGAGTTTTTGTCTCTGGACCCCCCTAGTGCTCTTATGTCCCCACCCCTCAGGCGAGGGGTGCCAGCTGGAATGTGCCCTGCATTTCAGATCTTGTGGGTTGAATTCTATCCAGTGTTTAGTTCTCAAAATCTAAAACTCATTTTTTGAAAATATTGTGTTATTGTGGTAAGAACACAACCTGAGATTTACCCTCTTAACAGTATTGTTGACTCAAGGTCCAGCACTGTACAGCACATCGCTAGAAATTATTCATCTGTTTAAGTGCCCTGTGTGCCCAGTGGATAGTAATGCCCCATTTCCCCCTCCCCTCGATGCCAAGCTCTCCATCCTGCCCACGAGGAGCAGCGTGTCAGAAGCAGTTGGTGCGCCCCTGGTCCAGGGACTTCAGGCTGTGAAGTCGGAGGCTTGCGGTTTGCTCTCGGCAGCGCCCCGGTCCCACTGAGGGGGCAGGGGAGGCCGCGCCAGCCCCATGGTTGCCGAGGAGCTGGGAGTGGGGTGCATCTGGAGGACAGAATGGCTTCCACTCCTGGCTCATTGGGTGGGCTTGGAAACGATGAGGAGAAGACTGTGAACTTTAAAGATGACAACTCCTCAGGTGAATGGAGAGCCATACCCGATGGGAACGGTTACGCAGGATGGATGAGCGGGACTTGTGGAAGCATTGCCATGTCACAGTGAGATGTGACAAGTCAGCCCAAACTCCTGCTCCCCCACAGGGCGCAGGGACAGAGAGCCTGTAGCAGGACGATGATGAGCTGGCCAGCAGTGGAGCTGAAACAGCAATTGCAGCAGGAGACTGAACAGGAAAGGGCAGCGCCGCCTCTCTCAGCCAGTTGCACCCCGTGGGGATGAGGGCGTGGGCCCTGAGTTACCAGCCTCCAGGTCTGCTCTGCCTGTGGTTTACAGCTGGAGGTTGGAGATTTGGGCTGTGAACGCATAGAGACTGAGAGGCTGGGGCGCGATGCTCTCGGAGGGCCTCTCACATGTGGCCCTTCATCCTGGGCGTCCTCCCTGCGTAGTGGTCTCAGAGCTCCAAGAGGACTAGGGCAGAAGCCCCAAGGCCTCTTAAGGCCCAGGCTCTGAACCCCCCACCAGTATTACTTCCCCCACAATCTACTGGGCAAAGCAAAGTCCCCAGAGGCCAGCCGGGGTTAGGACATGGATACCAGTCATTGAGGCCACTGTTGGAATCCGTCATCAGCGCCTCCTAGGATGGCAGATACAGGAGCTTTGTGTGGAAGGTATGCACACCTGGGTTTGCCCGAGACCACACTGTCTCATCGGTCACCTCTGCCTTCAATGCAGGTGGGGATGTTTAAGATTCACGCTGAGATTCCGGAAACCCTTTCAGCGGAAGCTAGAGCCTTCGTTTTATCCTGTTTTGAGCCTGACCCCCACAAACGTGTCACCGCTGCTGGGCTGCTCCAAGAGGGTTTCTTAAGGCAGGTGAACAAGGGCAAGAAGAACCGAATTGCTTTCAAGTCGGCAGGTGAGGCCTGCTGGGGTGGCAGGGGTGACGACGGCTCTCCCGAGCGCTGAGCTTCCCACATGGTGCCCGTCTTTGTGCAGAGCGGTGGGGGCTGGTGCATTAGGTGTGGGACGCAGAGACACAGGGAGCCCCATAGGTGACAGTGATGTACCCTCACATACCCAATGCTCCGTTAAAGCCTTTCCTTTGGGATTGTGCCAGGGAGGGAGCTGGGAGGTACCCTGGCTGGGGTTTTGTGTCTCCCCAGGTGCAGAGCCTGGCGCTTCATTTTTGGAGCCTGGCCTGTCACCCTGTGCTGCTCCCGACCTTGATTAAAGGGTGTCTGTCCTGCAGGCCACGGAAGCAAGCATCCCCTTGTGGGGCAGTAGGTCCTACCGGGCAGTGATATAAGAGTGGTCCCGGTGTGGATGGGGTCGGGAGCTGGACGGGGTGCCTCAGCATCTTGCACCCAGGAGCGACTCGCTGTCTCAGCGTGTCCGAAGGGCTGGTTAGAAATGCAGAGTCTCAGGCCCATCCAGGACCCGCTGAAGCAGAACCTCCATCTCCCCAGGATCCCTGGGTGATCGCTTGCACCCCCATTTAGAGCAGCGCAGGCCTAGGCCCCTGGATGGGTCACGACGTGGCCCGAGGGGCTGCCTGGGGCTCGCCCTCCCCATCCCTGGCTGCCCCGCACAGAGGGTCCCCGGGGCGCCACGCTGCCCCTGCCCCTGGTGGGGGAGCTGATGGGCAGCAGCAGCGAGCATGGCTCCGTCTCCCCGGACTCCGATGCCCAGCCCAACGTGTTCTTCCAGAAGTCCCAGCCGCCCACGCACCGGCTCAGCCACCTGCTCAGGTACGGCCACCCCCGACTCGGGGGACAGAGGAGTCTCTCCAGGTGTAAACCAGATGGCCGCTAAGGGCTTTCGCTTCTTTTCTGCACGATCAGCAGGGCAGCCGGGGCGGCCGCTGACAGAGAGAGGAGGGTAGTGAGGTCACTCTCTGTCCCTTCCCCTCTCCTTCTCCTCTTCCTCCCCTCCCCCTCGTCGCTTCCCCTTCCCTCCTGTTTCCTCCTCCTCCCCTGTCACCCCTTCTTCTCTCCCTCTTACCCCCCTCCTTCCCCCTCCCTCCCTTCCCCATCTTTCCCGTCGCCCCCAACACTGGTGCATCTTCCTGAGGGTGGGGCTGCGGCGGAGCCACCTCTTAGCCCCTCCCCCACGGTGTCCCTGGGAGGCGGGGGATTGTCGCCTGCGTTTGTCCGCAGTGTTCCTGATGAGAGCTCGGCCTCAGAGGACTGGAGCGCAGCCTCGTCCCTGGAGGACAGGGACCCGGGCCGCTTCCTGCTGCGCTAGGACAGCGAGCGCTGTGCCATCCTCTACAGAATCCTCTGGAAGGAGCAGAACCAGGTGGCTTCCAACCTGCAGGAGTGCGTGGCCCAGGTACAGGCCGAGTGCGAGTGCGGGGGCTGCAATACCACCCCTCTGCCCAAGGCCAGGTCCCAGAAGAGGTCCAAAAGGGACTGGTGTTCCTGCTACCCTAGAACATTTGCACAGCTACAATAACCACCCTAAGTATTTCCCAACGTCCTTCCCTTTTCCAACAAAACAAAAGAAAATACCAAAAAAAAAAAAAAAAAAAAAAAAAGACTCTACTGAAGCCTGAATTTGTGTTTGCGGAACACTGCGGTGAAACCAGGCACTGGTGGGGCAGTGCTGCCTCCTGGTGGAAAACAAGCCAAATGGCAGCACAAAGCCCAGTTAACCCCCTGCTGCACCAGTTGCCCTCGGAAGCTGGGAGAACAGCCGCTTTAGGAAGAAAGGTTACGGATGGAAATATTTGAGTTTTAACTCATTTTGGATGGGAAAAGGTCCTTCTAGCAAGAGGCCACTGCCCACTATGAACTGTGCCTTGTGACAAGGCCTGTTGGGGGTGGAGGGTGGTTTACAAGGGGTTAAACAGGATGGCGGACCATTCCTTGAGGGGCTTAATTCTGTTGTTTTCGGGCCAGAGAGGAGAGGGAGGCCACATAACCCTCTAACAGGAAGGATATGGAGGAAATTCCAGGACCAGAGACGGTGTCTCGCCTGGGAAACCCCCAGTTCCATTAGCAAATGGACAGTCTGGTTAATCTAGTTGCCCACAGTACTTCTTGGATTTTCCCTCCCTCTCTCTGAATTACTCAGTGACTGATTTTTTTGGGTGGGGTGTTGGTGATCACAGTTCAGAAGAGTTGCATCTCTCAGTCGGCCACATCAAGCCAATAATTGTGATCCCGAGACACTTCATCCGCTGCCCGGAGCACCGGGTGATGATGGCATCCACGATATCAAAGCTAAAGGTGGACCTGGACTTTGACAGCTCGTCCATCAATCAGATTCATCTGGTACTCTTTGGATTTCAGGATGCTGTAAGTGCTCCATTTGGCCCTAGAGAACATGCCAGAAGGTAGGAAGCCCACTGAAGTGGCTCACAGCCAAGACCATGGAGTTCGATTACCATCATCTCCCGTAGTCTCCATCTCTTCTCACCTGTTTACGCCTGCATCCCGAGTGTCAGCAGTTTTCTAAACACTGAACGTGTGTGTACAAGTGACTGGTCTGATTGCATTTGGCCCTGGAGAGCAGGAGTATAGGATTTGGGAACGAGTGGCATCTGCCAGCTGGGTAGGTGTGGGGTTTAAGCTTATGTGTCTGCCCGAACAGGTGTGAGTTGCTCCAGGCCCAAGATCATGTCTGGCTTAGCTTTGTGTCTCAAGTCCCCAACACAGAGCCTGAGGTTTCATAGATGCTTCATAAATGTTCGTTGAATAAACAATGAAGAGGCCCATGCGGTAGCTCCGATCTCTGTACCTGGCCCCTAGACCCCTAGGTCTAGGGTCCCCTAGACCCCCGTGTGACTTGGGGTCAGCTTAAAGGAAGACTCAGTCCAGAAGAAACATAACTCAGGTAGAAACTCAGGGCAGCATGGTTAACCCTTTATCTCAGAGTAGAAGCAAATTCGAATTAGTAAGAACTATTTCTTAAAAGTACAATGGACCAGAAATCTGGATTTCTGTGATTTGTAGGTAAATAAAATTTTGAGGAACCACTTAATTAGGCCCCACTGGATGTTTGCAATGGACAACATCATCCGCCGAGCGGTGCCGGCTGCAGTAACCATCCTCATCCCAGGTAAGGGCCCTCTTTTCGGTCAAGGTCAACTTCAGGTGGCTGTGGAAAAGGTCAGACAGGTCCTCTGTACTCACCAATTGTTGCTTTCCCTTTCCCATCTTGGCTATGTACGTCCCTGCAATTAAGCCAATGATGTCACAGACCCCTTTAGGGCCAAGATTCTGTGATTTTAAGAACATCTCCTGGTGATATATTTTTACATGCCCCCAGGCATAACTGGGGAGCACGCACCGCAGGTAGACTAAACTCAGGATCTCAAAGGAGCACTGAGCCTGACGGCCTGGATCCTACAGTGCGTCATCTTGTGTGCTCAGCATCGCCTCCTAGTTGGTTGACGATTTAATGGCTCAGTCTCCTCTCTCAGAAGCATCATGTGGCAGCTACAGAAATCTCTGGCTTTTATAGGCTCTATTTTTGAAATGTTAGAGCAGCTTAATACCCAAGTTGATTCTCCTTCCGCGGTGCCTTCTTCCTAGGAAGGGGGGCTATGCGGCGCTTCGGTGAACACTGCCACTTCCTCTCATTACTTTGCTCCCTCCCTGTCATCCTCTGCCTGCTCCCCGGAATGCACTCTGCCTAGGCTCAGCTTCTGGGAGTGGCCTGTTAAACCCCAGGACTTCATTATTCCCCAGTCCAAGCAGGGAAGTGTTTGTAGTAAAAACACGGGCCTGTGGAAGCCCGCTTGTCCCTTTTTAAAACTGCCCTTGGCTAACTAACTTAACACCTTGAAGTCTGTTTCCTTATCTGTGAAGTGGTGGGGACCATCTTTTCACTGCAGAGCTCAGTGAAATAGTCTCCCCTCCGTTTTATAAAGTCAGCAGTCCCCTGATGGAGCGTCGCATTGGCCTGGCCGGCCTCTGAACAGCCACGTTTGCTGGCCCAGGACATAAGCTGCACCAAGCCCTGGCCTTGTTGAACCGTGGTCCTTTTCTTCCGTGATTCCACAGAGCTCCAAGCCCACTTGGAGGCTGCCTCAGAGACCGAAGGGGTGGATAAGGACACGGATGAGGCGGAAGAGGACTATGCCCTGGCAGACCCACGCGGGAGCGAGGCGCAGGCGGCGTGTGGGTGGAGCGGGCCCGTTTCAGCAGTTGCCCAGGAGGCCCAGGCCCGGCAGCTCCACCAGCAGCATCTGAGCCTCCAGCTGAGCAAGCTCAGGCAGGAGACCAACAGGTGGGCAGGGGTGGGACAATGACCCGGACCAGCCAGCCCGGCAACTCAGTGGTCGAGTGCCTCACCCAGGTCTCAGTTGCCCAGGAGGCCCAGGCCCGGCAGCTCCACCAGCAGCATCTGAGCCTCCAGCTGAGCAAGCTCAGGCAGGAGACCAACAGGTGGGCAGGGGTGGGACAATGACCCGGACCAGCCCGGCAACTCAGTGGTCGAGTGCCTCACCCAGGTCTCAGAAAAGCAACTTTACCCCCAAGGAACTGCGCGAGGAGATAGTCTCAGCTTCAACTGGGGGACTAGAAGGATGCCTCCCTTTTTTTTTTTTTAATGCTAGGAGTCAGAGACCTAGAGTGCCTTGCCACAAGCCGTACTAAAGGCAGCAGCATCTCAGGAGTTTTCTCTCTTTACCGCGCTGGGTTCCCTGACATGGTGTGTGGGTCCAGCAACTCGGGGGGCCATCTGCGGCCCGCCCCTGCCGAAGTAGCTGAGTTGGCGGTCAGTTAGCACTGCGTCGATGGACAGGTATCCCATAACCCTGACCCCAAGGAAGTCTGCCCAGTCCTCTCTGAATCTCTCCCTTTTTTGTCATGATCCCTAGGCAGCCATTAGTGAACCGCCTTCCCAGACAGCGGACCCTGGCCCTGCCGTGAGGTTCCCACGAGTTGGGCTCTTTTGTTCATTTCCAAGCACATAGTAGGTGTTCAAAAAATATTTGTGAAATGAACAAAAAGATTCCCATTTGCTCTGGGGAACCACGTCGTCAGTGGGCTTAGCAAACTAGTTGGTACTGGTTCCAAATGATGCCTTGTTGCCCAGTGGTCACTGGGAATGCTAAAATTTAACGGGGACAAACGGTGTCAGGCGTACCTATTTCAGAAGAAAAGTTGTATACACCCCTAGGGATCTCTGAAGTTTAATTTTAGGCAGATCTAATCATTTCTTTTTAGAAAGGCCCAGAATTTTAGTTAACTGGTAGCGGTGGCAAAACTTTTTTTAAGTTTTGAAAAAATGACAAACGTGAAAGTTGATAGTAGTACTTAGCACTTCTTTACAATGTGTTTCTGGTAAGGTGTATAATCACCGAATTCATACAATGTTATATATGGGTTCAAAGGTTATTCCTTTCCAGGGTCAATATTGTTATCTTCCATCCCAGTATAATTAGTAATGAGACAGCAGCCAGCACCTGACTACGAATGGCTGACAGACACACAGCTCCTACAGACACGCCTGCCCTTGTAGGATAGAGATGCCTTAGCTGCCGTTGGGCACAGCAGGAAGGCACCTTCTGCCCTGAGTGATGCTGACGAGGGTAACACATCTGTCCTGAGTAGTGTCTGTGAGACCAAGCCCCGTGAAGCGTTTAGCGCGGTCTTGGGTAAGTGTTCGCAGTAGTGTCCCTCCCACCTTCCAAGCGGCGTCTTTCCTGCAGTTCCTCCTTCCCCCTAGCTGTTCCAACAGCAGCAGGGCTTCTGTCTCCTTGGCTTAGTCTCCAGTGAGGAGGGAAAGGCCTGACCACTAGTTTCAGCGACTTGACCTGACTTAGGGAGACAAGTTGGCTGAGTTCTACCGATCACCATCAGGTTATCTTTTGGTTCACGATACATTCTGAGACAAAATATACCCACGCCCCGAGCGCTGGTCTTTGTTTACAAGGGGAGGAAGCACAAGAAAGGTGCCCATGTACAGGCTGAAACCTGATCACACAACTTTGAAGAAACTAGACTGACCGTTGGGATTGTGCCTTTGTTTTATTTTTTAAAACCTCTGTTCAACAAATGTTCGAAGTGAATTGAATGCTACTAGGCTCTCTCTGGAGGATGGCTTTTTTTTTTAAACCAGACTTTTGGAACACCTAGTTCAAAAAGAGAGAGTACCAGAATCTTCTACGGCAAACCCTAGAACAGAAAACTCAAGGATTGTATCACCTGCAGTTACAATTCAAATTTAATGGTGAGTGATTTTTCCACTTGCTCTGACTTATGTGTGTGTGAGAGCATTCAAAATCTGGCTAGTATTCTAGTCAGCCTTGAAACAATTGAGGTTATTCTCGATCAGACCAGTAAGTACTCCAGTAGATTCCGGAATACTGGTCAATAATAAAAAGGAACTACCAGTACATTCAAAACCAGATGAATCGCAAATGCATTATGCAAGTGAGAGAAGCCAGATTCAAAAGGCTACATATTATGATTCCATAAATGTAGAACATTTATAGAATATTCTATTAAAGGCAAAACTACAGGGACAGAAAATAGAACTGGGTGGGGGCGGGGTGGAATTGATGATAAAAGGCCACGAGAACGTTCTGGCATGATAGAAATCTCTCTATCTTGATTGTGGTGGTGGCTACGTGACTCTGCTTGTCAAAGTTCTTAGCACTGCATACCTAAAAAGGGTGGTTTACGGCATAAATTATACCTCAGTCAGCCAGCCTTATGCATTTGGTGCCCAAAAGGGCTACAGCTGCCTCTTGGAATGTGGAATGGATAAGCTGTGAGGCCAAATCTCAGTATTAAAACCTATTTCCTCATTTGAATTCCAGTGCAGTTAGGGATGATTCCTTAGAAAAGGCATTTTAAAGATGGGAATACACATTTAAAGTAGGAGATAGTTAGTTTGAAGTTTGATATCTTAAAGGTATCACAGGTAAGGAACATTTTTAATCTCTGGAAAGTGACTCCAAGGACTATGGACTGTTGCACAGTGTGTAGCAGAGCAGCTGAGCCAGGTTTAATCCATTTCCTTTTCACATCACATTCTGGAATAGTTTATTTCATCCAACTTGTTACTTGAAGAGTTTTGCTGTTACACATCAGTATACAACATAAATTTCTAATCATTACAGAGATTACAGAGAACTCAGCGTCCCCTCCTCGCTCTTACGGGCAGAGAACAGATAAAGAGCTTGTCGATTGGTTGCAACTGCAAGGAGCGGATACGAAAACAATTGAAAAGGTAAACTTAGAACCAAACAAACCATTCCTGTGCTATCATTACAGAGCTGCTTAGCTCTTAATGTATTTGATCTTTGTTTCAGATTCTTGAAGAAGGTTATACACTTTCTGATATTCCTAATGATATCACTAAGGAAGACCGAAGGTACCTTAGACTACGGTAAGAATAGCCTCAAAACACTTTGTGGAACAGAAAATGACTTTTTTGGTGTAAGTCGGCTTTTAAGTAAAGCAGTAGAAAACAAAGTGCGGGGAACCTTCCCCCCTTCATTAACATTAACTCCCTTTTCTATGGCTTAGTCAGAAAAAAAACTACCAACCTCACTCCAAACTCTCGAGTTTGTCAAGGTTAAACTTGGGGGAAAGCTGAGAGGGGGCAGAAGCTAAAGGCCCAGTAGGAAAAGTCAAGAGACAGGCCTGGCTGGGAGTGGAGTGAAGAGAGACATGAGATGCCAGTGGGCTACACCCAAACCCTTCTTTCTTTACCTTGCATCCTGCATTCTCATCCCCATGTCATCTTAAATACCCTGCTCTGCACAGATGCAGCAGCACTCCTGTACAATACCGCTCAGGCCATGTCCCACTCCTGCTAAGGCACAAGTGTCACCTCCATATGTGAAGAGAACATATTCCTAGTTTTAGTTAAGTAAGTTTTCAAGTTAGGGACTGCATTTTTAAGACTAGACAGCAAATCTAGACAAGTCCGGAAGGATATACTATAGCTTTTGCCATAAGGGCTCCTAAACAAGTATTTTGGAAAAAAAAAAAGTATTTTGCCGTGTTGCTTTCAAGTTGTCTTCTCTTACAACTCTAAAGACGACTCCTGTTTGTTTCGTAGTGGTGGTCTCCTCTGCAGGCTCTGGACTGCAGTCTCCCAGTACAGAAGACAGGCTCAGGGGGCCCCCGGCAACCCAAGATGAGGCTTAATCAATCAGCTAAGCAAGCCAGGGGACAGAGGGAGCAAAGAGCACACGAATTCTGCTGCATTTACACAAGGAAAACACCACTTGTTCAATGAATAATTTAAGAACTTGAAGTTTTAAAGAATTATGGAAAAAAAATTTAACCTTTTATTTAGCAACATGTTTTCAAGGTGAGTAGAACTTTTGTAAAACCTGGTCTTGACATCCCAGAGTATTTATTAGGGAATCCTTAAAAATGAATTTTAATGTACTTCAATGGAAAAATATTTGCTGGAAAGGTGAAACAACAGGTGTTTAAAATAACAAAAAGGCTGGGAATCACTGTTTTAGATTATACATTCCATACATTACTATGAACTGGAATTGCACTTAAAATTCAAAAAAGATAAAATTGATAAGAATATGCCTTGTAGTTAATGTTTGATATGAATGTAAATAGAAAACTATTAAGAAAATAGCTTCATATTTATACTGCATGTATAAATGGAGAAAACTAAGTTATTTGGCCTTTAAAAGGAAGTATATAGTCTTATTTAAAAACCGAATTGTCCTTCCACCCCTGCCTGGTTATAATAAATATTGTGTTTTATGAAGGAGAAATGATGGTTCAGTGTGAACAGGCTTCAGCACCGACATGCACACAAATGGGGGCGTGTGTGCACGTTAGGGTACACCAGGTAAGCTGCTGGGCGCTGGGAGGGACAGGACAATGATCGCCCCACAAAAAGGTGGCAGAGTTGGACAGGCATATAAGGAATTGTTTTTCCTTTTAGTAACTAAAAAAGTATTTGTTAAACGAGTATACAACTAAACCAAATAGAACTATTTTAAAGAAGTAATTTGAAGGAGGGTTAAGCAAACTCTTATTACCTATTTTAGACCTACATAACTAAAATAAGCTTTATAAGATCCATACAATCCTTAAGATATAACATTAAAAGACCTTATATCTTTTAATGCAACACTGTACAAACCTCATGCAGTTTACACTATCTAGCTATCTATCTAAATCTACGCTTTCCTTCTATGGGTTTTTTTTCCTCCTTAACAAAGTTGAGAACCCAAAGCATTCCTTACAGTTGCTGCCGAATAGCCCACTGAAGGTGTAACCATCTCGCATTAACTGATGGACTTAAACTTGATCCACTGGTTTGCACCCCGGACTTCAAAAGGCGGATCGCTGCAGTAGATGTGATAGCCGAGTTCTTCCAAAGGTGGTTCAGGATCAGCTGTAGCAAACTGGGCAGCATCCTCAATTTCTTTCCTCACGTCAACATCAATTTCCTAAAAATCAGATTACAGTTCAAGAGATGTTTTGAATACACAGCAGCTTCGGTACCAACTTGGGAACCTGTTGCTAGTTGTTAACTCTTCTAGTACTGGAAGTATACCTATTATTTTTAAAATGACACAACGATCCACGAAGGCGTATTCTGGAGGACAGATACCAACATTTAAGATATATACCCTGGCGAGGGAACATTTATGAATTAAAAACCTAAAGTATATTTTTAGGAAAGAAGAACTGTGATGGTGGAGGAGTTTAATGTCCCGTGAAAAATACTGCGTTGGCCAAAACGTTCGTTCGGGTTTCCCCGCAAGCCACCACAGCAAAACCCGAACGAACTTTTTGGCCAACCCAATACAATATGTACTTTCCCGTTTACTTACCTAGTTTACCTAGGAGTTTTACCTAGGAGTGGCAGCTCCTTGTGTAGAGGAAAAACTGCTCAAAAAGGAGAGCCAACCTTCAAAGGCAGAGTTTTAAACCATCAAGAGTCACTGTACCTTTAGTTCTTCAACACTGGCAAGATTGCTGTTCACCATCCTATCCTTGAGAAGCATGATAGGGTCACTCTTACTTCTAACTTCCTGAATTTCTTCTCGTGTACGGTAACTATAGGGAGGGAAACAGAGTTACAAGTAGATAAGAACAGTGCCGGTATAGCAAGGACAGTCGTCTGTGAAACACAGCAGTATGTTTCTGAGACAAAGGAGCACATCAGTACTTATGTCAGTCACCGTAGGAAGGGCAGAATTATATACTTTCAAAATACAAGAACTCATCCTACTACTCTGTAAGGAAGAGCTGCTCTGTCTTTATAGAAAACTCTACAATGGCAATTCACCTGGCTTCTCTGGCATTCTGACAACAGGGGCCAAGTTTCTACTTGCTGCTTTGATCTAGAGGTAGGGCATGAAGGTAGTGGTGGAGGCAGGGGAGATGGTTTTCTGTGGTGATTGATTGATAGCTATAACCTTTGAGGCAGCAGAGAAAGCTAAGCAGGAAAAAACTGTGCCTTGCCTTTCTCCCTTAAGGCCACAGAGCAGTGTGGCTGGCAAAAACTTGGAGAGGAGGTTTTCCGATTCTTGATTGTAGAATTGACCCTTGTCCTACAGCATTTGAAATAACACTAAAAGCAAAGAAAGGCTCTATAAGGCTCTATCTAGCTACCATTTTTTAAAGAACAGAATGACACAGAGTGCTTTCTTCCATGTAAGTTGCTCTTCATAACGTCTTCCCTTAGACCTTCATTCTATACTCAAAGACTTATTACGGCTTACTTTGACTAAATCTACTCTTAATTATGCCACACTCCGGGATTGCAGCATTACATGCCAGAGTTACCAGGTGACAAAACTTTTGTTTTTGACTGATTTATTTCAACATATGGAATATCCCATGTGCTACCTGGTCTTGCTCCATACCAGCCAGAAGAGGAATATGCCATGAGAGAATCTGGGGTAATGCCTACAAAAGGTAAATGCCCCCAAGTATACTCCTCTACCATCAGTCCCGTTTTATGCAACAGTGCCTCTCTGCAATTGTTTTTATTGGTGCTCATGCTAACTAACATGTACACACTCGATAACTAGGAATTTTCAGAATGCTTTCTATATTGGAACCAATTTATTGGAAGGCACGGCTTTCAGGCTCAGACTAACTACTAAATCAATGCATGAAGCCAACTGGTGTCCGGCTTCAAAAGCAAACACACACTGAAATGCTTTGCTTTTTCATGGAAGTAGCACCATTCAAAGCCCATCCACTTTGGACACCACACTCAGTTTTCCCGTGACCATCATACCTGACTCCAGGATCACTCATGCTGTGTCCATGGTAACGGTAAGTCTGCAGCTCCATCAGTATGGGCCCCTAAAACAGAACCCAGTGGAGGTTAGGTGAAACAACAGCCACAGCCTCAAGTGTACATCCTTTCAGGATCAAATACCTTCATCAGATCTGAGTTGTTAAGAATTTCTTCTTAGTTGACTGATTTATCTCTTCTCATTTCTATTACCTATTTATTGCATGTTTCATCCTTCTTATGCTTAACAAGAACTTATTAATAAAAGCCACCCCCCACAGCATAAAGGCAGACAATTCTTTATGTGATGTCAATGGGTTCTATTTCACCAGAATTGCATTTGATAATTCTTTAAGCACAGCATAGATTTAATGAAGAAAAGCCTATCAGGAAGCAGGGATGGCATTTATCTTCAGGGTCAATATGCTAGTCTTTCCGCCCACCCCCCCACCCCCCAGTCATAGGTAAAATCATCTGTAAGCATTCTGATCAAGGCTAGAGAAAAATACTAACATAAACCTTAACAAAATAAGATGAAAAGCAAACCTCTAGTCCTCTCGTCCTTCTCCACTTCCCAGCACACATGGAGAGAGACTGGATAGGTGAATTTGTACGTCACACCCCTTTCATGCAGTGTTTCGGAGGGGACGGCAACCGATCCTGCCTCACAGAGATCTGGCTAGCGTGTAACAGAAAGTTGGCAGGTGCTGATCCTGCGACTGGGAGAGTCCGGCTACCACGAGGTAGCTTGCTCATGCTACACCAGCCCCCTTTTAGAAGACAACTTTGAACACAGGGGAAGGGGTGGATCTAGGATCCTTGGGCAGTTTGGTGTAGTAGTTAAGAGGGCGGGGGATGGAATCCAAGTGCTTGGGTTCCAGTTCTGGCTGTACTGTATAGTAGCTACATACCTCAGTTTCCTCATCTACAAAACACGAATTAACCCAGCTCAGAGTTGCGCCGATTAGAAAAGGTAATACCTAAGTGCTTAGCACACTGCCTGACATGTCATCTCTCAGTAACTGTCACCTACTGTGTTAATCATCCTGTAGCCATTTGGAAGCACGGCTGGTTAGGCTAAGGGGATGGTGATAAAGGGGTTTTTCCAGACCCTCCCCTAATTCCAAGATCAGGCTTTGGTCAGGCTGAGAAAGTCAACACACTAACAAACTACTGATCCTGTTTCCACATATTGTTGGACGCCACATATTCTTTCAGGAACTGGGAGACAGGGGGATGATACCCGCCACCCAGGGCGTGGACCCCTAGTCTCAGAGTTCCGACATAGACCACTGAGCCCACCCCCACCAACCTGCCATCTTCGTCATCTCCTTTTTTTCTTGTTCAACCGTTCTACAGCTCCCTCCCCTCTTCACCCTCTCTTCCATTTTCATCACTGCCAGCCAAATCTTATTTGCACTACTGCCCAAACACGTACGTGGGGGAATTCACTGAAAGGTAAACCTCAGGGGCCTGCTTTCTGGGCTGTGGAACGCTGATTTAGGGAGAAGAACAACTTTCCACCAGCTCAGATGGCATGTAAGCCTCTTTTTAGGCCAATCTCACTGTTCCCTTCTCCCTCCACTGCTATAACTGGAAGGGTCAAGATTCTTGGGACTGAAACAGCAAGACTAAGACTACATAACTTAAACAAACATTTAATTTATAGAAGACAAACTCATACTGGATGCCTATTTTACATAAGCAACGTTCTGTGCCGGACACTGCAGGAGTCCCCAGTGTGTTCACTCAAGGGGCTTATGATTGATGGAGGCGGGGTGGGAGTTAGAGGCACATAATTAACCAAACCAAAAGGCAAAACAGATTGTCACAATGAAGACAGAGGCAGAATGCTGAGGGAGCACTGGAAGGAAAGATCTACCCCAAATGGGGCTAACATGGAATGTTTCCCAAGACGTGAGCTATCAAGACCATGTTATTTATGAAGGGACCCGATTCGCTTAACTGGACCCTGCTTCTATCTTTTACACCTCAATGAGCAGCTACTTCTAAATTGCTACAATAGACACAGGGGGCATTCTTTTAACTTTAAGACAGATAAATGTCATTAGAAATCTCTAGCCTAGAGGCCTACAAGAAAACTCTTACCTTTCCAGATCTACAATAGGCAGCTGCAAACCTTGTGGCCTCCCGGACACACAGGATATCCATTCCATCTACCTATTAATAAATGGGAAAGATTAAACACAACATTGTAAATTAACTATACTTCAATAAAAATTTAAAAATAAAAAGGAAAGGGGCAGAGCATAAATCCAACTGCCTAAAGCCATTTTCATCTTACATGACCTGTTCATCCACTAAGAAATCAGAACTCTTTGCTCTGTCTGAGATTTTCAAGGGCACTTGACAGAGTGCCCGGGCATCAGGCCATGAGGGTGTAGCTCCAGCTCTACAACAGGTGTCCTTACCCTCAGCCCAGGAATGAAGTCGCCTCTCTTGTAGTAATCAGTGCTGGCTGCTGCTCTCTCCACAGATGTGCCCATCCCATAGCGGTTATTCTCACAAATGAAAATACAAGGCAATTTCCACAAAGCCGCCATATTATAAGCTTCGAATATCTGACCCTGGAAGTATGTATAAAAGTTCAAGTGGTTTCATTTGTTGTTTTTCTCTAGACTTCATCATCCACAACAGCTGCTGCTCTACCCAGCAGAGAAAGATTCCATAGGATGAAACGCCTCACCCACAACTAAGCTTCTGAAGCAAAGGAGTGTGTGCGCTTGGGGTGGGGGGCGGCGGGGGGGGCACGGCGCAGCAAACGCATCACCTCTTTTGCCGCTAAGGAAGTGACAAACCAAGTACTACCACGTGCTTCTGTAGGGCCAAGGCAGCAGCGGAGAATACAATGGGAAAAGATCGACATGTAAGAATGTACTACAGCTGCCTAGTTTTGTGCTTCATTATAAATTCTACGAGACCCTCTGGATAACCAGAGTGAACCAGTGTCTGAGAATCAGCATCCAGAGCAGGGCCTCGCAGGGTGTCAGCCACGGACTGGTGATTACTCAGACCACAACAGAAGAGCAAAAAGAGTCAGGGCTCAGAAACTATGAGAGAAGTCTGACAGTGCCTTGGCATTCAGGAGAATGAGTCTGTACATTACAGTACTGGTTTAAGAATTGGTTTGCCGGGGCTTCCCCGATGGCGCAGTGGTTGAGAGTCCGCCTGCCGATGCAGGGGACGCGGGTTCGTGCTGCGGTCCGGGAAGATCCCACATGCCACGGAGTGGCTAGACCCGTGAGCCATGGCCACTGAGCCTGCGCGTCCGGAGCCTG